>NC_133623.1:71819162-72099162 GCF_048593235.1 Sminthopsis crassicaudata
CTCTGACAGATGGACCCATGCATCTGGCCCAGGAAAAGAAGTCCCAAAGCATTAGTCAGGTGGGTTGAGCCTACTCTTTGTTCTAGTGAGCTTGGCACCCATGTCTGTGAATTTTCTGCTCTGGACATGAAAAACTTTCTGAAGTCAAGACTTGGAAAGAACGAGGGAATGGAACCAAAAGAGAGGAAGCTTTTTGAAGGTCCCTGACAAAGGTTTCTGCCCCTTTTAAGGAGCAAGCCCAAGAAGACAGAGCCAATTTTGCTGAAAAAAACAGAAGTTAGCCTGCAGAAGCTACATTTCGAGCTGAGCAGCATTCGAAAGAGCAGTGTCTGGTGGAGGCATATACTCACCTAAGAAGAGACCTGATAAAGACCTTAGATTAAAAAGGTCAAGGTCTCCCACTGCATCCAGGACCATGGCCAGTTATCCTGATCCATATCTCGCCACTGGACCCAGATGGCTCTGGAGAAAAAAAGTGAGAAAGTGGCTTTGCACAGCCCTGTCTCACTTCAATTTATTTCACTTCCAAGTCATGGCATCACTTCCCTGATGTCATGGTTCCTTTAAAAATGAAGGACAAAGAATACCCAGCTGGACAATAATCTAAGTTGCCTATGAGACCACTGGAAATCAGCTCCAGGGACTCAGTGCAGTGCCATCGCTGGGACAACTTGCCTCTCCCCCCCACCCAGCATCAGGGATGCCAGTTTCCCTTCTATACATGTTCCCTGGCCATGATTCCTCTCCATGTGGGGTTTCTCTATGCAGGCTCCCTTGACCCATATGTTCTCTGTCTAGTCTCCTCCATGTGTGCCCTAGACAAGCGATTTGTATGCTTCTCCATATATATCGTTTCCCTCCCTGTGTCCACCCCTCCCACTGATGTATTTGTGGGAGAGTAGAAATGATGGGAAGAAATGCTTTTTTGCCATACTGTTGTTATGCCAGAAAAGACTTTGGCACTGAATCCCATTGACTTTACACTTTTCTTCCCAACCCAACTTGCAGACTACAACAAGTAAAAGCTCAGAAATATCTCCTTTCCACAGTTTTCACCTTCAGAGGGAACCTAGAATTAAATGAACTCTCCAGGGATATCCTCACGTAAGGGACAAGGTGAAACAGTAGAGAGAGCATACATTCAAGTCCAAGTCTTAAACCTGCCATTAATTAGCTGTGTGGCCTTGGACAAGGAATTTCCCTCTTTAAGCCTCGGTTTCCTTCTTTGCAAAATAATAAGACTGGACTGAAAGATCTCTCAGGTCTCTCTTGGTCTATGTTCAAAGATTCTCAAACTCATATATCTCCATTCCAGAATAAGCTGAACTAGAGCCAGAGTTCAATCCTTATATGGTCATTCTGAGTTTCTTTACAGAAGTTGGGGAGAAGAAATTTTGGTCAGAGGAGTGCCTGTGTTTTGTGTGTACATATGTACATATTTACAAATGCATCAAATAAATTATATGGACATGTGGGGCTATATTGGGAGGTATTTATGGTTAGGTATATTTAACAGCTGTGTATCCATGGAAACAAGTGCATCCGGGAGTATGCATGCCATGGGCAACTGCAGAGGAGCGTGTTCACACATATGTGCAAGGAATAATAAGAACCCCCATTTAGCTAACAGAGTAATGCCCTCCACAAATCTAAATGCAAGAATGGCATTACCCTGATTTTACAGAAGAGAAAGCTCTGAGGGGGTGATGGGATCATTGGATTTAGAGCTGAAGATGATCTTAGAAATCTTCTTGACCAGTGATCTCCAAATATTTTTGATCTCATATACCCTCAGTATAAGCAATTACCTCCAATAGGTGTATATTTTCTTATTAATCAATTTTATACAAAGTAGTAATAGTTTATTCTTATATGTAATTATAAGGATGTGTATTTTTTTTAACAAATTGTAGGCAAAATAGTAATAGTTAACATTTATACAGTGCTTTTCAGGCTTGCTATGAGGGGCTCTAATTATCTCATTTTATAAATGAGGAAAGGGGGCTGACAGAGTACTTGCCCAGGATAAAAGAGCAAAGAAGAGTCTGAGGCAGGATTTGAACTATGGTGCTCCTGACTCCTGCTCCTTTTCTCTGTTCATTATGGCATGTGTGACTTTACTACTGATTCTTTATGTTATAAAACTCACAAAAATAGATATTTTAAAAGCATGAGATAAACATGAAATGAAATAAAATTTAATCTTAAAAATAATAGGGAACCATGGGAATTTATTGAGTAAGAGAGTGGATGATCCAGTCAGATTTGATCTTTTGGGAAATCACTTTAGCAGCTGTGTGGTGGATGTATTGTTAACTGGAGGTTTAATTAAAAGGTGATTGCAATAGTCCAGCAGAGAGTCAGAAGTATGGGAGTGATTGTATGAGTAGGGAGAAGAGGATGTATGAAATCTCTTTGCCGCTGAGGTAAAAAAGGAGAAGATGTGGCAAGTGGCTGGAGGAGGAGGGGAAGGGAGGGAGAAAAGCCAGCTACCTCTGAGGTTGGGAGCCCGGGTGGTGTAAGGAGTGGTAGCATTCTCAATAGTAATAAAGAAATTTAGAAAAGGTGTGATTTGGCTAATCAGATTGTAAGCCATCTATGAGTGCACTTCCCATGAGACTCTGTATGCCATCAAAAAGGAAAAGGAGGTGGCAGGGGGCTTCCTCTCAGGTCGTTATCCTTGAGAACAGGGTCGGGGGGTGAGAAGGGAAGGGGTTTGTCCAGTGGTATCTGTGTAGCTGTTGCTGTGGGTGACCAGGGAGTGGTTAGGTTATAACTGCCTTACTAGACAGAGGCTGGGCTCATAAAAAGGGTGGGGGGAAGGCAAGAACTAGCACAACGGAAAGGGGGATTGTTGGAAGAAAAGGATAGGTGTGATTGGGTTGAAGACAAGCCTCATGATTGGCTATTGCAAGCAGGGTGGGCTATGACCCCTCATTCCACCTTCTGATTGGTTGATCACTCCCCTAGACTTACACACACACACACACACACACACACACACACACACACACACACACACTCCCCACAACACACCCCTCTCCTCTTCCAGAGAAAGCACCCAGGACCAAAGAATTGGAATGGCTTGCTCAGGTTTCCACATCCAGTAGGTGTCAGAGTGACTATTTGGATTCTTCATTCAGAGCCCTTCTCCCCCCCCCCCCCCATTGCAGCTGCAGTCGAAGTTTCCAGACCCCTTGCTTTGAGTTCTAGCACAGAACCAGCTATGCTCAGGTATAATGCACGTACTGGTGACCTTGTGCCTAGGAGGAGACAGCCAGGTGTGGAGGGAGGGAGGGAGGCGCAGCCTTGGCTCAGGACAGAGGGACCCAGAGAGTTGACAGCAATGTTGGAGATCTAGGCTGCCTCTTTCCTCCTGCGCTAATCAGCAACCTGGCTGGAGCTGAAGTGCTGGGTTTGGGCTTGCCCCTCAGCTCCCTTCCCCTCTAAGGCTCCTTATCCTCCATAGGCAATCACAGAAACTCAGAGGGGTCTCAGGGGTAGCTAGTGAAAGCCCTACCTGAACAAGGATTCCTCTTGCAGCTGCTCCCAACAAGTGAAGGACTAGAATCACCAGAAAGAGCATTGGACCTGAAGTCAGAGACATGGGGGCAAGCCCCAAGTCTGCTGCCGCAAGTTGCTTTTCCTCTTCAGTCTTCAGTTTCTTCATCTTTAAAAAGTCGGGGGGGGGGGGAAGTGGATTAGGTGATGTCCCTTTCAGCTCTAACAATTTTTTCAGTCATCCAACCTTTACTTGAGTAACTCTAGTGAAAAGGAATTCTCTACTGAAAAGTTTCTTTTGCTTTAAATACAGGTCAGTTGCCTTGGCAGGTCATATTTATATGTTGTGACCCAGATGGAGGCCCATTTTTTGTTATTGTCATTTTTTGGTTTTGTTAATGTGTTTTGCTATTGTTTTTGTTCATTTGTTTCAGTTGTGCCAATTTGGGGTTTTATTGACAAAGATTTGCCATTTCCTTTTCCAGCTCATATTACAGAAGAGGAAACTGAGGCAAACAAGGTTAAGAGACCAGCTCAGATTCTCCCAAGGCTAAGAAGTGTCTGGGTCCATATTTAAACTCACAAAAATGAATCTTCCTAGCTTCATGTCCCTTTCTATCCACTTTGGAACCTAGGTGCCTCCAACATTGTGAACAGCCCATTGGCCATCTAGATGGTCCAGCAGAGAGTGCTGGATCCGGAGTCAAGGAGACACCATTTCCCAAGGGGAAATCTGGCCTCAGACACTTACTAGCTCTGTGTCCCTGGGCAAGTTACTTGATCCTGTTTGCCTCAGTTTCCTCATCTGTAAAATAAACGGGAGAAGGAAATAGCAAGCCACTCCAGTATCTTTTCCAAGAGAACCCCAAATAGGGTTTTTTAAGAGTGGGACATGACTAAAATAACAGTCCTAAAACAAAACCCCCGAAAACCTCACTGTCTCTTTGGCTCATCCTCCCTCCAGTGGTCTCTGGGAAATTTTGGAAGGCTGCTCAAATCGAATTTAATTCTAAATCTCCATAGATAGGACTAAAAGAGTCCCCACTTCCAGGTGACTCTGAGTCACATCCACCAGCCACTGCTCCTGGCTCTGCCCAGCAGATCCTTCCAAGGTCTTTGCTGGATTCTACCTGACTACTTTTGAGGGGACATCTTGGGGAACCCAAACAGCCTCCTCAGAGGACTTAGGAGATGCAAGGTAAAATTTTCGAGGCCAGCCTCCTCCCTTGAAAGATGAGCAAAATGAGGCTCCAAGAAGTGTGGTGGTCAGGCTACAATCACCCAGGAGCAGAGCAGAACTGAGACCCGATTGCAGAGCGCATCCCCCGAATCCGGGGAGCTTCGTGAGGAAAGGAGCAGAGCAGATTCCTAATCAGGTAGCCTGCCTCCCCCCTCTCCCCCCCCCCAGCTTTTTTCCCCTTGCACTCCATTCTCCCTCCCTCCCCTTGGTCCCCGAACAGAATTCAAGAGTCCCTGGAGCGGTGGGGAGGGCTGGGGACGTGCAGCGTTGGAACAGAAGAAGGGGGTGCTGCAGAGGGGAGGGGGGATGAGCAAGCGCCTCCCCGCTATTCTGCTCCCACCTCCTCTCCTTCGCAAGCTTTAGAGCCCATCCTGAATATAAGAGAACATTTTGACGTCAGCAGCGAGCTTTATCAGCAGACCCAATAGGGGAAGAATATTAAGCGAGAGTCGGTGGCAGGGCTTTATTAGAGCCTTCACCGCCGAGTGAGCCTCCAGATCCAGACTGGGCAGAGGAAGAGAAAGGAGCAAGGAACGGCGGACTTCCAAGCCTCGGCTGAGCCTCCTCCATCGGCGGGACGGACCAGCCGGTGAGCCCGGCCTGAGTAAGAGAGGGGCATCGCACGGCTCCAGACCGAGCGAGGGGCGGAATGGGCAGGGAGAGGGGTGGGCAGGGAGCGGGAAATGGAGTGGAGGGCAGGGGCGAGGCGTGTGGGAACCTTGGGTCTGGGCTGAGTAAGGCAGCCTCTGTCCATGGTCCCGATCGGGGCTGGGCGGAGGCTGGGGTTGAGGCTGGGGCGAATCAGGAGGACGCGATCTTTTCTTTTTCCCCTCAAGGCACAGCTCGGGGTGGCTGGAGAAGCCGAGGCACCTTAGCCACAGGTTGCCACCGAGCCAAGGGCAGAGCGCTGCGAGCAGGCTGGGCTGAGCTCCCGGAGTCCCAGAGGAAAAGGGAGCCCAGCTCGGCTCGGCGCCGAGCGCAGCACCCCAGCTGGCTGTCTTTGCAGCGGCTGCAGCGCTGTCCAGGAAAATGTTGCACCAAACATCCACGGGCGCGCGCGCCACACGCACACACACACCCCGCCGCCGCCCCTAGAACCCCTGAAACCAAGTGACCTCCCGAGGCCGCGCTCCGCAGGCGCGGCTCCGAGAGGAAGCTAGCCCCTGGGGACCGCAAGCTGAGGACCCAGCCAGCCAGAGCCCCGGGGTTCCGCAGCCAGGGGAAGAGACAGGAGGGATCCCTAGACACGCCCAAACCCACCTCCCGGAGGCAGACAGGTGTGGGAAGGGCGGATTCTCCGCTAGGGACTTAGGGACGAAAGGCGCGAGAACCGGGAGCCCCAGCCAGAAAGGTCTTAGACAGAGGGGCAGGTGGCCCTCAAGGCCCAGGGAAACCTCGAGGGGCAAAGCTGGCACCCCGCGAGGCGAACCCGGGGCTCAGGCGGCGCGGCAGCTTCCGTGCCGGGGGGGCCGAGAGCCCGGCGGGTTTCGCCGCTCCCCCCCGGACCACCCAGCGCAGACCGCTCATCTCCCGCAGCCCAGCGGCGGCGCCCCCGAGGACCACGGGCGGGGCGCTCAGCAGCGGCCCCCCGCATCTGCCTCATCGTCTCTTCCCGCCTCCGGTGCGCCCCGTGCCCCGCCCTCCGGCCCGGCGCCTGATCCCTCTTTTTCCTTTCCACAGAAATGGTCCCCGCTCCGACGCAGACGCCCCTCCAGTCGCCCCTGCAGCTCCTGCTCCAGGCGTCCGCTGCCTCCGGCCCCAGCCCCGGGCCCAGCACCAGCCCCAGCACCGCGGCGGACGCCTCGGCTCCCCCTCCCGCCGAGGGCAGCCCCTGGCCCCCCAACGGCTCGTGGCCGGTGGGCCGGGGCCGGGCTCTGGGAAGCGGGGAGGGGGTGAGCCCCTGGGACATCGCGCTGTGCGCGGCGGGCTCCATCATGGCCTGCCAGAACGCCCTGCTGCTGGCCGTGCTCTGCTGCACTCCCAGCCTTCGGGCGCCCACCTTTATGCTCATAGGTAGCCTGGCGCTGGCCGACTTCCTGGCGGGCGTGGGCCTGGTGACCAACTTCGTGGTGAGCAGCGTGATGGCTCCGCTGAGCAACGCCGCGGCGCTGGGCCTGGCCGGGTTACTGCTGTCCGCCTTCTCGGCCTCCGCTTGCAGCCTGCTGGCCATCACCGTGGACCGCTACCTGTGCCTGGCCAGCGCCCTCACCTACCAGGCCCAGCGCACGCTGCCCTTCACCTGCGGCCTCCTGGGGCTCCTCTGGCTCGGCTGCCTCTGCCTCGGCGCTCTCCCCGCCATGGGCTGGAACTGCCTGGACGCCCCGGCCACCTGCAGCGTCCTGAGCCCCCTGACCAAAGATCAGGCGGCCGGGCTGGCCGTGGCCCATCTGTTCCTCTTCTCCTTTATCCTCCATCTCTACCTGCAGATCTGCCGGGTCGCCTTCCGCCACGCGCAGCAGATCGCCGTCCAGCACCACATGGTCAACCACGCCGGCTCTCCCAGGCAGTCCGTCTTCTGCCTGGTGGCCGCCACTCGCAAGGGCGTGTCCACCCTGTCGCTGATCCTGGCCACCTTCGCCTTGTCCTGGGTGCCCCTGGCCGTCTACGTCATGGTAGCTGACTCGAGCTACCCCCGGGTCTACACCTACTACTTGGCGCTGCCGGCCGCCTGCCACACCGCCATCAACTCGGTGGTCTACGGCTTCCGCAACCCGGAGATCCAGCGGGCTCTCTTGGTGGCCTATAACAGCCACTTGCGCTCCCTCCGCACGCGCGTCCGGGCCGCCGTCCTCAACGTCTGAGGCTCAGGCCAAGGGAGCGGGGCGGAGGTCCGGGAGGAGAGGCTGAGGAGTGTCGGGGGGGGGGGAGAGGACCAAGGGATGAGGTCGGGGCCTCTCGGCTGAGAGGCCGGGGCCAGAGGGGGAGGGGGGCTAGAACCCCGAGGGCACAGGAGGAAAGCGGGGAGAGGTGGAGTGAGACCCCTTCTGGGGCAGAGCTGCCCTTTCGTGATGACATCAGCCTCTGGCCTTTCGCCCCCTGGCCTTGCTGCCTCCCTCCCGGGGTGCAAGGCCTCCCCCCTTCCCCCCCACTCAGCTCCACGCTTTTACCCGCTCCCACCGGAGCGGTTTCACGCTGGCTTCTCTGTGCGCATTTGTGCGTGTTTGTGCGTGTTTGTGCCTGTGTGCTGGTGGAAGCAGGAGCACTAGCCCCAAATTCTTCCAGTCGAGGCGGGGGCTCGCTGAGGTGTCCCCCCAACCTTCCAGGGAACTCTAGGCTTGGAAGAGGGAAAGAACAGGATCCCCTGGGGGGAAATGAGAGTTGGGTTCCTCAACTGGAAATGGGGGAGGCTTCTCCCTTGCTGCCCCCCCTCTCTCCCTCCCTCCCCCTCAGTTCCTATCGCCTACTTCCCTTCCCCAATCCAAAATGGGCATTCTGCCCGCTAAGTACCTCTGGAGCGCTGTTTCAGCACCAGCAAGCAGGAGAGCTCCCGGCTGGGAGAAGACTTGAGTTCTACAAAGCAAGTCACCTGGGGAGGTCGCGGCTTGCTGCCTCCCTCTCAGGAAGGGCATGATGTCATGGAAGAACTGAAAGAAAGAAAAAAAAAATACTTCTGGTCGTTTTTAGTTGGACCTTAAATTGTTATTCCAGAGATGACTGACTCCCCTAACCCCCAATCTTTGTAGATTTGTAGATTGGGAAGATCCTCTCCTTCCTGGCAATGAGAATCGGGTGACCATTTTAGAAGCACAAGGCCCATCCCACCCTCCAGGTTCAGAAGGAGCTACCCCGCACAGACACTGCCCAAGAAAGCATTAGGACCCCATTGGGGAGGTGGGATGGGAATCGGAGTGTTTACAGGATGTGACTTTGGGAGGGGATGGAGGAGAGTGCAAGAATGGATGTTTAGAATTCAATAAGCCCTTCCCCTGCTATCTCCACCTGTGTATCTTGCAATGTGTCTATAGTAAATTCTTAAGGAGCCTTGGATTGCTTGCTCTCCCATCCCATGCTCTCCCATGTGCCAGATTGTGGTGCAAAATAAAGTCTTTCCTCTGCAAATCAATTTCTTTATTGTTTTGTGTGGTTTTTTTTTCTCGTGGCAAGGGAAGACTGGGTGGAGGATGGTGACTCATTCCTACTAGGGAACAGGGAGGAACAGGGGAAAGGGAAAGTCTTTTCATACTGGGGACCAAAAAATAAAACAAACCATGAATGATGAACAAGGGGTTCTTCCCAAAGTGTCCAGGAAGCCTATGAACACCTTCTTTTCCCCTTGGAGGTAAAACCACCAAATCCACCCTTTCTAAAGTCACGACCATTCCTCCACCAAAGTCCCTAGCAGGAAAGACAGTGAGATTTAAACCTTGGGCCTCCATCCAAATCTAACATTAGTTTCTAGAAGTATAATCCTTCTTACTAGCTAGCTATGCCATTTGAGCTGATAACCAGTTATCAATACAAATATCAAAACAGTTATCAATAGTGCATGCTTAGCCCTGAATTGTTCTCAGGCTTCTAAAGTATCTTCTCTTTACCCACATTTAAATTCAATTAAATTGTTACTGGTTCTGAGCCCCCATGGCCTAAGCCAGAGCCTAAACCTCCTGGAATGGGGAGTGGGGGAATCTGGCCTTACATTGAAGCTCCTAGGCCATGGCCATCAGTCACCTGTGAAGAAGCAGCCCAACTTGAGCTGAAGCAACTCAGCAGTCACTGGAAGGGTCCTTGAAATTTAGTCTAATAAAAAAAATCCATCTGGGGGAGATATCTGGGTGAGCACCTAGGTGGAACATGGCTCCTTCCTCTGAAGTGCACCAGCTATACTGAAATGGGCACTTAAAGTTTATCAGTTCTCTATCTGGAAGAGGATAATATTTTTCATCATGAGCTCTTTGAAATTGTTGTGGATTATTATATTGATCAGGGTTGCTAAGTCTTTCACAACTTACTGCTGTTATAATATTGCTGTTTTTGCATACATTATTCCGGTTCTGCTTACTTCACTTTGTATTAGTTCCTATAAGTATGAGTGAAGGGGGTCTCCCTCATGAAATATGGTTTACCTGCCCACCCACCCATCATATTTCCCCTTTCTTTTATAATGCCTGGCCTTCCTGTTGGCCACAAGGAATGGGTGAGATGAAGCCCTATTAACTCTCCACTCTTCTCTAAACCTATAAAATAAGAAAGTTGAACTATATGAAGGTTCACTGTCCCTGGAATGATGCTGAAAGAGACCGAAAAGAAGGTAAATGAATAGCTGTTGCTTTAGAAGCAAAGTTCATAGTTCACTCTTATCATTGACCCTAAGCTACAAGAAAATGACATAAAGAGAGAGGTGTGGTAGAAAGACTCCTTCCCCGGAAGCCAGGAGACATGGCTTCTAAGTTCACCCAGCTACCATCCATTCTTGGACTACATCTCTAGATCTTCCTTTTTCTCAGATAACAGTCAGTTACTCAATCAACTACAACTTACTAAGCATTTACTATGTGCCATATCCTGTGCTAGGCCATGGGAAAACCATAAAAATAACATGTCATATACATGTACACACATACATCTGTGTATAAAACAGATGAAAATAATCTGAAAGGGGAAAGCATTAGCCTTTCAGAAACTGGGGATTGTTTTTCCATGGAATATGAAGAGTCTTGAGGGGTGCCAGGGAAACTAAAAGGCAGAGCTTAGAGGGCTAAGTATTTCAGGCATGGGGGACAACCAGTGGAAAGACATGGAGGTAGGAGATAGAATAGAAAAGCAAAAAGATCAGAGTAGATGGTTTGTAGAGTGCTGGAAGAAAGTAAAATATTAAAAACTGAAGATAGGAAAGAACCAGATTGTGAAGGGCTTTGATTGCAAAAGAGAGGGGATTATATTTGATCCTAAAGGCAAGAGTGAGCTATTGGTGTTCCTCAGGCTGAGGATGTATGAAAGGATCAGACAAACCAGAGAAAAATCATTTTGGCACCTGAAGATAGATTTAGAGTGGCAGAAAACTTGAAGCCAGGGCATCAGTTTCAAAGGTGGTTGAAACAGGACAGGCAAGAGACCCTACACTAAGCTTGTGACTGAATGAGTAGAGAGAAGATAGATGTGAGACAGATGTTGTGGAAGTAGAAGCCACTGTTTGAAGGTCTGGGTAAGGGAAAATGATTCAAAGATGACAGATAGTGTAAATCTGAGGGACCAGAAGCATGATGGTGCCCTCAACAATAATTGGGAAATTCCAAAGTGAGAGGATTTGGAGAGAGAGAATAAGTTTTACTTTGGACATGTTGAAGTTGAAAAGCCTGAAGGAATTCAGTTCTATATACACAAAAGGCTATTGGAGATGTGTAATCAAAGCTCAACAGACAGTTGAGTGCTAGAGGTCTAGATTTTTATACCTACAGAAAAGGTCATTGAATATGTGGTAGCTGGTGGTGTTGTAAACTAAAATAGTATAAAGTTAAAAAGAAGGGGGCCCATTTAGAGCTTTGGAGGGGATACCCATGGTTACCAAGCATGGCACTAATAAAGAACCAGACTGAGAAGTGGTCAGAATGGAGGAGAAGCAGGAGAGAGAAACATTAGAAAACCTAAAGAGAATAGAGGATGAAAGAGGTGATTGACACTGTCAAAAGCATCAGGGAAGTCAAGAAGAAAGGCTGCTTAATTGGATAATTAAGAGATTACTGCAACTTTGTAGAGAGAAATTTCAGTTCAGTGATGAGGTTGGAAACCATATTACAGAGGCCTTAGAGGATAGTGAAAGGAGAGAAAGTAATAGGAACAAATGTAGATGACTTTCTCAAAGAGTTTAGCCACAAAGAGAAGGGAAGACATAGGCTGAAAGGTAGCATGAAGGGTAAGATTTTTGAAGATGAGAGAAACATGGTCTTGTTTGATGGAAAAGGAACTGACAAATGCATCCACAGACGTAGCAATCTTCATTTTTCCTTTTTTTTATTTTTAATTTTCAATTCCAAATTTTCTTCCTTCCATCAGTATCTCCTCCACCCATTGAGAAGGCAAGAAATATGATATTCATTGTACATATGATGTCATGTAAAATATATTTCCAAGTCAGCCAGTTGCGAGAAGAAAAAAAGAAAAATAACTATATGCATACTTATACATATAGTATGCCATGCTTCAATTTGCACATAGATTGCACTCAATTCGCTATCTGGAAGAGGATAATATTTTTCATCATGAGCTCTTTGAAATTGTTGTGGATTATTGTATTGATCAGAGTTGCTAAGTCTTTCACAATTTACTCTTGTACAATATTACTGTTTCTGCATACATTATTCTGGTTCTGCTCACTTCACTTTGTATTAGTTCATATAACTCTACCCAGGCTTTTTGAAATGATTCCCTTCATCATTTCCTTCATTGGTTCTTACACAGTATTCCATTACATTAATATTTCACAACTTATTCAAACATTCTTCAATTAATGGGGGTGCTGTCAATATCTAATTCTTCACCACCACAAAGAAAGCTGCTATAAATATTTTTGTACATATGAGCCCCTTTTCTTTTTCTTGAATTTCCTTGAAGTATGCCTCAAAATAGTATTGCTGGTCAAAGGATATGCACAGTTTTATTGCCCTTTGAGTATGGTTCCAAATGGTTCTCTAGAAGAGTTAAACCAGTTGACAACTTTTCCAGCACTGCACTAGAGTCTCAGTTTTTCCATATCCCCTCCAGTATTTGTCATTTTCCTTTTCTGTTATATTAATCATTCTGATAGGTGTGAGGTGGTACCTCAGAGTTGTTTTAATCTTCATTTCTCTAATTGATAGTGACATAGAACAATTTTGCATGACTACAACTTTGATGTATTTGTCTGGAAATGTCCATATTATTTGATTATTTATCAATTGAGGAATGGCTCTTATTTTTATAAATTTTAAATATTTATAAATCCATCTGTTCCTGTGGGTTTTTTTTTTTTTTTGAGAAACTCATGTGTGACTTCTTTAATTTTTTTTCTGAGATAGAGAATAGATTTTGGAAATTCTGTGAGCTCTTTCAAAGAGATGATCTCATATTATCATCACCTGTCCTCTCCTGATTTCCCTCAATCCTCAGTTGAGGGTCACTGAAGATGGGGCCACTAAATGGTGAAGTTGGGCCTCAAGTCAAAAGGATCTGAGTTCAAATCTGTCTCAGACACTTAACACTTACTAACCATTGTGACCCTAGGCAAGTCATTTAATTCCTCGGGGAAAAAAAAAGTCACTGAGATATCAAGCCTTTTGGTGATCCTAACATGTGTCTAAGGGAAAGAAAAAAACATTAAAAAAAAGTCATTCCCCCTCCCCCACTGCATATTCAAGCCTAGGATATTAAGAATTTCCTGGAGATACCTGGAAGCATTTCCAGGCAGTGTTTGCAATGACATTTATGTATAGGTGTCTACTCTTAGCCAGTATGGGCTATCATAGTTTCTGAGAACCTTTCCCCTGTGAGACCTCAAGGAGACAGAGGTTTAGGCTTGAAACTGGGAGCTCCAAGGACTCTAGCTTTGCCTTCCCACCCCAATTTCTTTATGTCCTCATGATCAAGACATTTAAAAAAGTTGGGAGGGGGGAAAGTGATGGAGAGACTCTTGCACAATCTCTTCAACACACACACACACACACACACACACACACACACACACACACACACACACAGAGTTCCTGGAAGAAAGGACTAGAACTAGATCAGCCAACAAAATCAATCCTTTGAGTAGAGTCAGAATATGATTACAGGTGTTCTGAATTGTGCTTTCCAGAGCCTAAGTCAAATCTTGGACCACAGTAGCAGAAAGTCATTTAGGCTCTGCTCTTACCCACAGTCATTTGCAACTAAGGATCTCTTGAAATCACACCAAGTCAAGAAGTGGCCAGGGGGAAGCAGGTAAGAAGACTGACAGGAAACAGAGAACTACATGTAGCTTTCCTGCCTCTTTTTGCTTGGGTTTCATATATCTCCTAGGAGGATCATTCTTCAAGCCTGTCTTAAGCTCAACCCAGTAAACATCCTGGCTACTGAAAATGCCATCAGAGACAAAAAGTTTGCACAATTGTGGCTCCCCTGCAATGTGTTATCCCTGGGCTAAACTTCTGGGAAAACAAAGAAGTTCATACCTATAGAGTTGGAATGGATCTTGGAAATAATATCATCCAACACTCTCATTTTACAATAAAGATAATAGATCCAGGAATAGATCTTCAAAATATTGGAGAACCTAACTCTGTCATCCAGTATTTTCCCTTTCCTTCCTAACTTCATATCACCTGCCAATTTGATAAGCATGTCATTCACATCTTTTTGGCAAGTGATTGACAACAATTTTAAACAGCATAGGCTATAGACCTCTAACCCTGAGGTATTCCAGTAAATACCACTTCTTATGTTGATATCGGGCCATTAATGTTCACTTTTTGTGCCTGCTTCCTCAACCAGGTTCACATTCATTTGGGTCATCTTGACCACATTTCTCCATCTTGTCCACAAAAATAATAATCATGTATTTGGGGGAATCCTTTGCTAAAATTTAGAGACAATTATATGGTATAGTGGATAGAGCATTAGACCTGGCCATTGGGATTTCCTTGGATATTTACTTGCTTCAAAACCCTGAGCAAATCACTTAATCTCTATCTGCCTACAGTTTCCTCATTTGTCAAGTGGGGACCTTCCAGAGTTACTATGAGGATATAATGAGAATATTGGAGAAGGAAATAGCAAAACATTCTAGTATCCTTGACAAGATAAACCCAATGAAGAGTATGGCATGCTATGATCCATGGTCTACAAAAAGTCACATATGACTAATTGACTGAATAACAAATAAGATCAAGTTTGTGTGCTTTGCAAACCTTAAAGGGCTATAATTAATAAACATGTATTAAGAGCCTACTATGTGCCAGGCACTGTTAGGGGCTTGGGATACAAAGAAAGACACAAGATAGTCCTTGATCTCACAAGGTCCTCAAAAAACCCACAGTCTGACAGGAGAGACAGCAGGATAACAAATATGTACAAACAAGTCATGTAGGGAATAAATGGAGATGATCAATAGAAGAAAGGTATCAACTTAAAGGAAATCAGAAAAAGCTTCTTGAAAAGATAAGGAGGGAGAGAATTCCAGACATAGGATAAGGACAATAAAATGGCCACAGTCAGGAGATAGAGTGTAAGGAACATCAAGGATTCCAGAGTTACTGAACTAAAGAGTTCATGGGAATAAGTAAGGTAGGTATAAGGAAACTGAAAAGGACTAGGGGAGGTTGGAAGGAAGAAGATAATGAAAGGTTTTGAACTTCAAACAGGGATTTTCCATCTGATCCTGGAAGTGATAGAGAGCCACTGAAGTTTCTTGAGTGGGTTTCATATGGAGAGGTATATGGATTTTAGGATGATCCTTTTGGCAAATGAACTTGAGGCAGAGAGATCTCAAGATATTGTAATAGTCCAGGAATGAGGTCCTTAACCATGCTTGTAGTAGTCTCACAGAAGAGAAGGGAATATATATAGCAGAAATATTATAAAGAGAAATTCAACAGACGTTGGCAACAGATTGAATATGGGCATGGGTAAGGAGACAAGTGTGACACAGAAGTTGTAAGTCTGGGTGAGTGTGACCTTGGTGATGCTATCAAAAGCAACAGAGTAGTTAGGAAGAGGAGAATTGTTAGGGACTTTCTTTCTGAGAATTGCCATGTATGCCACGTCAGCTGGTAGGGTAGACTCAGTAGGTAAAGAGGGGCTTGGCCTCTGAGGCAGGAGATTGTGTCTTACAGATGTTAAAGGTTCCTTGAGATGGCAAGGGATGCGTCCTCTTGCTAGATCTTTTCTTAGGATGCAGCAATAACTCCAGGTGTCTCCATTCAGTGGATCTACCTACGCAGTGCTGAGTGGGCTAGGCACGGGGTAATCCCAGAGGAAAGTAAATATAAATAATAGCCAGATTTGAATCCATAGGCAAGGATGCAGAGAGAAGTAGAGAGAGGCAGAGATGTAGAGAGATTCAGAGATTCAGAGAGACATAGGGGCAAAATATACTTGATCTTGCTTCCTGCTAACCCCTGCTGAGATTATCAATAAAGAAAGACTGTTTGGAATCTTAACATTGGCTCATGTGTATTCTGGGAATATTGGTATATATGCCACTGGCAATCAGCAACCTTGGAATGGGAGGTTACAGAGAATGTTTGAGGTGGGAGCAGGGAGAGGAGAGATAAAAAGTCCAATTTTGGATGTTGAGTTTAAGTTATTTAGAGAGATTCAGTTCTAAATATCTAATAAATAGTTTGAAAAATGAAGCTGATGGTGAAAATAGGATTGGATAAATAGATCTGAGAATCATTTACAGGAGGATGATAATTTCATTTATCAGGACTGATAAGATCCCCAAGTGAAATAATACAGAGGGAGAAGAGAAGAGAGACCAGGATAAGATGGAAGAGTCAGAGAGCCCTCTGGGGGATCTGATCAGGAAAAAGATCCAGCAAAAGAGACTAAGGAGTGGTCAGATAGGAGGAAAACCAGGTTATAGAGTAGAGACAGGAAACCCTAGACACAGGAGAGTCTCCAGAAGATGAAAAGACAATAAAATAAGAATTGAGAAAAGGCTATTAGATTTAGCAATTAAGAAATCATTGTGAAGCAGCTAAATTCTATCTATTATTCATGTTATTGTTAATAATAATAAGTATGTTATGGCTATATTTTTTCTCACTTCTCCCTATCTAGTTCCCTTCTTCAAAAAAGAAATTAAGTCAGTCCAGCAATTATCTGTTCTCAAGGAACTCATGCTATATTTTTGTGATCACTACTTTTATAAAGGGTCATATTTTCAATTTAATCTGTTCTAGAATTTTGCCAGGAGTTGAGGTAAAATTCATTGATGTATAGTTTGCAAGGGACAGATAGGTGGTACAGTGGAGAGTAACTTACCTATAGTCAGGTCCTGAGTTCAAATCTATCTTCAGACACCAACTACATGATCTTGAACAAGTCATTTAATCCTGTTTGCCTGTTTCCTCATTTCTAAAAATGAGTTGGAGAAGAAAACGGCAAATCACTTCAGTATCTTTGCCAAGAAATCCCTAAATGGGGTCACAAAGAGTTGGAGACCATTAAAATAACTAGATAATAGTTTGCAAACAATGTTATCTTCTCATTTTAAAAATGAGAACCTTGGTCATTTTTCATTCCTCTTCTATTATCCATGATCTTTTAGATATCAGTAAGAGGGAATCAAGAATCCCAGCTTCTAAGTTTCTCAGTACTGTAAAATGACATTTCTCTGTGCCTAGTGATTTGTACTCATTGAAGACAGTGTTGATGATTTCTTATTATTTCATTTATTGAGGCACCCACTTATCTGCTAAACATTTTTACTCTCACTCCAAATATCATTTCCCTTGAAAAAGAAATCATAATTAAGACAAAGAGTTATCCGGTTCACCCTTCTCACCATCTGTTATTTTCAATAACTTTTCCTATCCTGATGTTCCTCTTGCCCCCAAATAACTTTAAAATAGCTTTTTGTTGCAATATACTGCATTTATTGCCAGTTTCAGCTCATCCTGACAGTATTCTTACCTCTACTACTACTACTTTATGATATTCCTCCTCAGTTATACATTTTTGCAAAATGTGTTTTAAAAACTTGATTCATAAAAAAAGAGTTCCTTGTGTAGTCACATTTTGCTTTTAGATAGTTTCCTTTTCTTCCACCCTTAAATTCTTTCTGCTTCTATCTCCAGAATTTCATTCTTTAGAGCTCCCCATGGTTCTTAGAGGAGCTTCCCATGAAATATGTTAGATGACTGGATTTCACATATGCTATTTCTGTATCTGAAATCTGAAACCACACTAGCTAATAACTAAATACACACAAAAAAATGGCTGAAGTGTAGAAAGTACTAGATGCTGAGACAATTCTTGTAGATAACTTCAATGTGCCTCTTTCAGACTCTGACAAGTTGTACTCAAAGAGAAACAAGAAGGAAGGTGTGCATCTAAGCAGAATGTAATAGAATTTTAGTGATTTACTAATTCATTAATGAGAATCTTAAGGAAGATGAATTTTATATGGTATCTTTATGAAATTTCATGGATTAGGATCTAACAAATAAATGTTGAAATATTATATAATGTATATCATATTATTTGTTATATGTAAAATATATTTTAATATTTACATATTAAATGAATTTTTAAAGATTATATCACAATTAAAACTGTAATCAACAAAGCAAATATGAACAAATGAAATACATATCAAAATTTATGGTAGTATATAGAGGAAAGTGTATATCCCTGAACATTTATATGAGCAAGGAAAAAAAGGAGTAATAAAGCAAGCATGCAGTATAAAAACTAGATAATCAATCCACCAACAAGTATTTATTGAGCACCTACCATGTGCTAGGCACTGTGCAAGGTATTGGAGATAAAAATATCAAAAAGAAACAGTCTCTGCACAAGATTAAATATATACACAACACATACAAGATAAATTAAAAAGTAAATTGGAGGGGTAAAGTAAATTTGAAGGACAGAGTACTGACCTGTGGAAAGATCATAAAATGCATCTTATAGAAGGTAGAAAATGAGAGGAAATTAGAAGGAAACAAGGGATTCTAAGAGGTGGAGGTAAGGAGGAAGTACATTCCATACATGGGACAATGAGTACAATGGTACAAAGGTACAAGAGACATGAAATGATATATAATTAGATTGGAAAGGTAAGGTGAAATGAGTGTGAAATCATAGGGGACTAAACCAGGTTCAACTTTTCTTATAATTTTTCCTATAACTCCTCAGAATTTTATCATCACTAGGGCTGTTATTGGGAATCTACTTAGACAGAGAGGATAGGTGCCATTCTGTTATTTTGGGATGATCTCAAAAGAAGAGTAGAAGGGTGAAAAAGAACAATACACTAAAACAAACAGGAAGGGAGGGAGAAAATAGGGCCACAAGGAAGAGATTATACAATGTAGGTAGGGAGCAAGCAACACTCAAACCTCACTCTCATCAAACTTATTCAAAGAGGGAAGAATATACAGACCAAGCACAGCTTCATAAATTCATCTTATTCAACAGGGAAGAAGTTGCATAAAAATAGGAGGAAGGGTAGATTATGGAAGGCAGTGGTTAGGAGCAAAACAGATAAAAAAAGAATGAATATAAGACAATAAAATTGAGAAAATACACAGAAAGCCTAACTACAAATGTGAATGGCATGAATTTACCTATAAAGCAGAATTGATTAGAAACAAGAATCCAACAATACACAGAAGAAATGTACTTAAAACAGAAAGATACACATAGAATTTAAAAAAAAAAAACCATTAAAATATGGGGCTGGAGTAGAACCTATTATGCTTCAGCAGAAATAAAAAAGACAGGAATTGTAATGATGTTCTCATACAAAGCAAAAGGAAAAAGAAACCTAATTAAAAGCAATAATCAAAGTAACTACATTTTTAAAGTACCATAAGGAATTAAATATCAATACTGAACATAAATGCACCAAATGGAATAGTATCCAACTTCTTGAAGAGAAAGTTAAATGAGTTATGAGAGGAAATAGAAAGCAAAACCTTACTCCTAGTGGACTTCAATTTACCTCCTTTCAAGCCTAAATAAATCTAACCATAAAGTAAATAAGAAAAAAAGTTAAAATGAATAGAATTTTAGAAAAATGAGATATAATAGACCTCTGGAAAAAAAGTGAATGAGAACAGAAAGGAATATACTTATTTTTCACTGTGCCTGGCACTCTCACAAAATTGACTATATATTGGGGCATAAAATCTAATAAATGCAGAAAAGTAAAAATATTAAATATATATTTTTCTGATCCCATGCAATAAAAATTACATTCAGCAAAAATCTTAGAAGCATAGATTTAAAATGAATTGAAAACTAAATAACCTAAAGAAAGAGTGGGTCAAAGAACAAATAATAGAAGCAATCAATTATTTAATTAAAGATAAAGATAATGAGACAACATATCAAAATTTGTGAGATGTAGCCAAAGCAATACTGAGGGGAAAATTTACATTTCTAAATGCTTATATCAATAAATGAGAGAAAAAAATAGGTTAGTAAATTAGGCATACAATTAAAATATCTGGAAAAAATTACCATCTACTTCAAAAACATTAAAATAGAAATACTGAAAATTAAAGGAGAGAGTAATGAAATTAAAAGTTAAAAAAAACAGAACTAAAAATAAAACTAGTTGCTGGTTATTTGAAATTACAATAACAACAATAAAATAGCTAAACCATTGGACAATTTTATTTTGAAGAAGAAAAGAGAAAACCAAATTATCAGTATCAAAAATGAAAAGGGTGAATTCACAACCAATTAAGATGAAATCAAAGCAATTAGAAGAAGCAATTTTGCTCAATTATGTGCCAATAAATAAAACTGACAATCTAAATTAAATCAATGAATATTTACAGAAATATAACTTGCCCAGATTAATAGAACAGAAAATAGAATATTTAAATAACTTGATCTTAGAAAAAGAAATTGAACAAACTATAAATCAGATCCCAAGAGAGAGAAAAAAACAAACCCAGGACTGAGACCAAGTAAATTCTATTAAACATTTAAAGAACAATTTCAACACTATATAAAAATTTTTAAAACAGGTTAAGGAGTTCAAAAAATTTCATTCTATAATACAAATATTATTTTGATATCTTAACTAAGAAGAGCAAAAACAAAGAAAAATTATGGAAGTTTTCCTAATGAATATTGATGCAAAAAATTAAAATATTAGGAAAATAGGTTACAGCAATATATCAAAAAGATCATACAATATTACCAGGCTGGATTTATGCAAGGAATACAGGATCTGTTCAGTCTTAGAAAAACTATCAGCATAACTGACCATATCAATAATACAAATATCAAATTCATGATTAAATCAATAGAGGCAGAAAAAAACTTTTGCCAAAATACAATATCCACTTCTACTAAAAACACCAAAAAGCATAGGAATAAATTGAGCTTTTCTTAAAATAGGTAGTACCTACCACAACCAAGAGCAAACATTATGTATAACAAAGATCTAGAAGCTTTTCCCATATGATCAATATGCATTTTGATTCTTACTCAGTTCCTGAACCTACTCACCTCCCACAAGCAGCTCTTCCACTTAACCTCAGCCACAAACAAAGAGGATCATACCTTTGATCTTATCATCCACAAATATACCATCTCTATGTTCAAGAATTCAGAAATTTAGAAGTGGAACCAAGATGGCAAAGCAGAAAAGGCACTTTAACTGATATTTTCCAATATTCCCCTCCAACAAACCAGTAAAAGGTTGGGGTAAGACGTTTTCCAGCCTAAAAACAGTTTATGAAGTCAGAAGAAGATATCTCTGACACTCAGTGGCAATATCAGCCGTGGGTCTTGGAGGTGACAGTGACAGAACAGTACTTCAGGAGCTCTCAGCTCAGAAATGGTAAGAGGATTAGGCAACTAGTTAGAAAGACATTACAGAAGACCTATGGGTTAGTACTGTGCATAGGACAGGGTGCTGTTTGCCAACTCCATTATCCATATTCACTTTGAAGTCATAGTTCCAGGGCAGAAAAGGGTGCTTTTGATTAAAAGGAAGCAGGGATTCTGAAGAACAATAGCATTTTGCAGGCCGGGAGAGCAATGAATACACCTCTCTATAAGTTACACCACTTTGAAAGCATCAAAAACTTCCAAACGCCAGAACTAACAATAAAAAAAAAAAAGTCTAAATCAAACCCCAGGTGATCAGAAGTCTGACTTTAACACTAAAATTCAAATTCAAGAAATAGGCAAAACAACTAAATAACCTCATAATAAGAAGCTACTGTGTGACAGGGGAGATCAAGATACAAACTCAGAAGAAGCCAACAGTGTCAAAACAGCTATAAGCAAAGCCTCAAAAGAAAAAAAATGAAAATTGAACATATGGTCAACAAAAAATTACTGTAAGAAATAAAAAAATGTAAAAATCAAGATTGTTAGGAAAAATGCAAGCAATGCAAGAAAACTATAGGAAAACAATTAAGAGCTTGTTTTTTGTTAAATAATAGCTTTTTATTTTTCAAAACACATACAAAAATAGTTTTCAACATTCACCCTTGCAAAAGCTTGTATTTCAAGAGCTTGGTTTTTTATTTTTAATAGCTTTTTATTTACAAAAGGGCTATAAAATTGTGCATACCTTTTTATCCAGCAATACTTCGACTAACTATTAATATTAGAGCAGCTAGAAGAAGTTTACATAGACAGAGGGCTTGGGTGTAAGTCAGCTATGTTGGGATAATCTCCAAAAAATGGATTGGTGAAAAAGGAGGATGAACTGGAAGAAGGGGAAAAGGAGAGGAAGAATGGAGGAAATATCTCACACAAAGGAGGACACACGAGGAGATTTTACAGTTGAAATGAAAGTGGTACTTAGGAGAATGTGGGCAGTGCTTGAGTGATGCTTATTCTTTTCTAGCCTGGTTTAAAGAAAAGAATGTGTGTGTATGTATAAATACATAGACACACATAAATATACACATGTACATGTATATTTACATACATATACATACATACACTAAGTTGGGTAATGGGGAAGTAGGAGGGGAAAATTTTAAAGGAAAGGAGGGAATGATAAGGAAATGGATTAAGAGAAGTAGTCATTGAAAAAATAGCCTTTTGAGGAGGATGAGAATATGCAATGAGGAAACAAAACCTAGAATCAGCTTTAAAAACCACTTGAAACAATTAACAATTAACAACTTTAGCTTGAATTATGTTTATTCTTTTCATGTTGTTTTTAAATACAAGACCTAAAAGTAGCATAAAAAGATAAACATGAAAGAGAAATCATGAGCAATTAAATAAAATTAAACTATTTACATTCTCCAATTTTTCCCCCCCTGAGGCTGGGGTTAAGTGACTTGCCCAGGGTCACACAGCTAGGAAGTGTTAAGTGTCTGAGACAGATTTGAACTCGGGTCCTCCTGAATTCAAGGCTGGTGCTCTATCCACTGCGCCACCTAGCTGCCCCTATTTACATTCTTATATAGGAAAATGCTATTTCTAACTTCTACTAGCTCTGTACCCCAAAGAGAGAGGTGTATAGAATGTTCAAGGAAGACTAGCACTTCTTATGTGAGGACTTGACAAGTCTTTTCAGGACTGCTCATTCACTTTTGATGTCCTGTGACTCCAAGAAGCTATATTATGTGCAGTAAGAAAACCTTAATAAAACCATGTCTGCAGATGTGCTTACCCAGGTAAGGCTGTGAAAAATGAATGTACCAGTACTCTACTTTGGGTGAACTCTGTTTCCCCTCCCCTTTTCTCCCAAAGGGCCTCAAACCTATAATTGAGTTGGGGAGATGTCTACCCAAGCATATGAAGATTTTCCCAAGCAGAATGGGAAGATAACAATTTGTTCCAATAGCCATGATGACAGCTGAAGTGTTTAGAGCTTGATCAGACATCTAAGATGCTGAGATCAACCATCACATATCAAGCCATAGCCAGTTGTCCTCAGTTTTTTGTCCTGCTACTGGATTTCAGTGACTCTGAAAGATAAAGTAAGACTCTATTCCATTTAAATCCAATTCATGTCAAGTCAATACATCATCCATCATCCACTATTTTGCTATCTTACCCCTAACATCATAACGTCATTGGTCCTCTTCAAAAACGAAAAATGAACAAGAACTCCCAAAGAGGAAAAAGGAAAATGGAAAAGACCTCCAACTGTACAAAAATATTTATAGCAGTTCTTTTTGTGGTGGCAAAGAACTGGAAACTTAAGGAGTACTCATCAAGTGGGGAATAGTGAACAAATTATGGTATATGATTGTGATGGAACACTATTGTGTTATAAGAAATGATGAAAGAGATGCTTTCAGAAACACATGGAAGATTTATATGAATGGATACAAAATGAAATGAGCAGAATCAGGAGAATAATTTACACAATAACAGCAATACCATAAAGATAATTATCTGTGAAAGACCTAATAACTGATGAACACATATTTTTTCTCTTTATTTTTCTTTTATCATTTCCCCAGAAGTTGGCTAATGTGGAAATCTGTTTTGCATGACTTCATATTTGGATTTTGTAGTTTTATCCTCTAAGAAAAAAGAGAATCTGGAATTGGGCGTAAAATAAAATTAAATGAAATAATAATAATAATAAAGTGCTCAGAAAAAAAGCCAGCTAGACTTTATATTTGATTCTAGAAGCAATAGGGAATTACTGGAACTTACAGAGCAAGGGAATGTCATGATCAGACATTCACTTTAGGAAAATTCACTTTGGCAGCTGTGTAGAGGATGTTTTGTGTAAGGAAGACACTTGAACACCAGTTAGTATTTCAATACTCCAGGCAAGAAATAATGAGTTTCTAAACTAGAGTGGGAAGGATTTGAGACGTGTTGTGAAGGTAAAAACAACATGACCTAGCAACTAATTGGATGTGTGAAGTGAAAGCGAATGAAGCATCAAGTATGACACTAAGGTTATAAACCGAAGACTAAAAGGATAGTGGTGCCTTAGACAAACATAGGGTTGTTGGGAGGTGGAGTGGCATTGAGGGGAAAAAATGTATTCTCTTTTGGAAACACAAAATTAGAGATGTTCACAAGGACATCTTTTTTAAGAATAGAGGTGAAAATGGTGGCCCAACCGCTGAAGGAGGTAAATAACCCAGAAGCCTAGATTCCATACACTAAGGAAGTGATAGTACTAGACAATTCTGGATCTCTATTGTATCACT
Organism: Sminthopsis crassicaudata; assembly: GCF_048593235.1. Taxonomy (NCBI): domain Eukaryota; kingdom Metazoa; phylum Chordata; class Mammalia; order Dasyuromorphia; family Dasyuridae; genus Sminthopsis; species Sminthopsis crassicaudata. The sequence continues at coordinate 71,843,694 of NC_133623.1, forward strand.
AGGACAGGGTGCAGGCAAGAAGGTAACAATCTCTTCACTATCTTCCTGTTGAGTGAAATAGGAAACTGGGGACTTCTCAGAATAATACTTTGGGTCTGCTTAATCGGTTCTGGGAAGAAGAGCAAAGACTTGCTCTTCCAGCAGAAAACATTTAAGAGGTAACCCCCTTGACTTTTACTCAACTGCTTAGAGAAGAACCTGACTAATTATTTAATGGCCTGGAGATATTTGAGAAGCCTCCAAACTGGATAACTCTGTTGATTGAGAAAGCCTGAGGGAAACCAAGTCTCCTTAGTTATTTTAGAAACCTTTAACCCCTCTGGCTGAATCGATTATTTACTTCTAAATAAATCTCCTTAGAAACTGAATATTAACCTTTGAAAGCAGAACAGACCCCTTTTGAAACATTTATTGCTTAATCAAGACCCTAGTACCACAAAAGCCCATCTGGATTCCTAAGGCTTCCAGATTCAGTATGAAAAAATTCTCTAGTTCTCTTTTTTGTGGGTGAATGTTGTAGGAGAAGAAACAAAAGAAAGGTTTGAGCCAACCAAATCAGGTGATTTGAGGGATTTAAATTTGAAAGTCAGAAGTGAATTTGGGAAATATAGATCTGGAGAATTTGGGGAAAAGTGAGAGAAAATTGAAAAATATTTTCCAGGTTCAGACACTAGTCCAGAATCTATTTCTGTGCTATAAAGGAAGTTGGATTAAGAATAATCAAAGAGAATGTTTTAAAATCTTCCTTATTAAGGAGGTCTCAGTGTAATGACAGAGAAACTGAGGCAAAATAGAGATTAGAGAGTTTTTAATATTTTATTTGAAAGGGAGAGATGTTTGGTCCCAGGGCTGAAGGAGACTACTGTCTCCAAGAATCCAGCAAGGAATATCGAATACAAAGATTCTTTTATAGGATAACAAGAGTGATGACATAATGGGGGCAGGCACCTGGGATGGGGTTAACCTAATGGGGGGAGGTACCTAGGAAGGGGATGATATAATGGAGGGAGGTACTGGAGATGAGTAGAGGCTCCTGATATTCTAATGATGTCTAACATATAAGACGTTTATCCTATCAAACATTCTAATTATTAAGAGGGAATGGTTATAGCTTGAAATAGAGTAACTGAGGTAGGACAATTAGAGAAATTGGGTCAGGACATTAAAAGGGAACTGTGGAACAACATCAGTATTATGTTATTATGGAGAATTAGTTAACAAAACAGTATTATGAGTATTATGGAGAATTAGTTAACAAAACTAGAAGAGGTTTATTCAAGGGAATTAGATGCTATTATTAGCCTTATTTTACAGACAAGGAAACTGAGGCAAATTGAAGTGAAATAATTTGCCCAGAATCACACAGCTAGTGTGTCTGGTTTTGAACCTTAAATCTTTCTGATTCCAAGCACTGCATTCTGTCCACCTCTAACAAAGACTCAGCGAGGTACTACTGAGAATTCAGGGCATCTAACAAGATGATTATATAAGGGGTGGAATTGTATCTTAAGAACCTATACTCACGTGAGGAAATCCAAGAACCAAAAGGGAGAAGCATGAGAATATTTAAATGAAGATCAGAGGAAGAAACCAAAGTGATTTTGTAATTAGATTATGCTACATTTTACTTGTAGATTTAGCAATGATAGAAGACTTAAATTATCCAAACATTTTTAGAGTTCTGCCAAAACAGAGCAACTAAAAACTTCCTGACTTGGCTTAGAGATAATTTCATCCTGAAAAATAAGGAAATTCTATTCTAGATCTGACTCTCACTAACAGGAAGAAACTGCTTGCTAGGGAAAAAAAATGATGGAAACTTTATGCTTTATTCACAATCACTAACCAAAGCTATTGCCTTCTGGGTAATTTTCTTTTTTATATGTAACTTTTTATTGACAGAATATATGCATGGGTAATTTTTTTACAACATTATCTCTTGCATTCACTTCTGTTCTGACTTTTCCCTTCCTTCCCTCCACCCCCTCCCCTAGATGGCAGGCAGTCTTATACATGTTAAATATATTATAGTATATCCTAGATACGATATATGTTTACAGAACCATATAATTCCCTTTTTACACAAGAAGAGTGGATTCAGAAGGTAAAAATAACCTGGGAAGAAAAACAAAAATGCATTCATTTCCCAATGTCCCTTCTCTAGGTGTAGCTGATTCTGTCCATCATTAATCAATTGGAACTGAATTAGTTCTCTTTGTCAAAGATATCCACTTCCATCAGAATACATCCTCATACAGTATTGTTGTTGAAATGTATAATGATCTCCTGGTTCTGCTCATTTTACTCACCATCAGTTCATGTAAGTTCATGTAAGAATTCATCTTGCTGGTCATTTCTTACAGAACAATAATATTCCATAACATTCATATACCACAATTTACCCAGCCATTCTCCAATTGATGGGCATCCATTCATTTTCCAGTTTCTAGCACTACAAAAAGAGCTGCCACAAACATTTTGGCACATATAGGTCCCTTTCCCTTCTTTAGTATCTCTTTGGGTTATAAGCGCAGTAGTAGCACTGCTGGATCAAAGGGTGTGCACAGTTCGATAACTTTTTGGACATTATTCCAGATTGCTCTCCAAAATGGTTGGATTCGTTCACAATTCCACCAACAATGCATCAGGGTTCCAGTTTTCCCACATCCCCTCCAACATTCATCATTATTTTTTCCTGTCATCTTAGCCAATCTGACAGGTGTGTAGTGGTATCTCAGAGTTGTTTCATTCTTGACCTTATTGGGAATGGTTCCAGTTTATCCTCATTACATATGATGCTTACTGATGGTTTTAAATAGATGGTACTATTTGAAAGACAAGTCCATTTATTCCTATACTCTGCAGTGTTTTTATTTGGAATGAGTGTTGGATTTTGGCAAATGCTTTTTTTGCATCTATTGAGATAATCATATGTTTTTTGTCAGTTTGGTTATTGATATAGTCAATTATGCTAATAGTTTGTGAACCAGCCCTGCATTCCTGCTATAAATCCTACTTGGTCATGGTGTATTATCCTGAAGATGAATTTCTGTAATCTCTTTGCTAATATGTTATTTAAGAATTTTGCATCAATATTCATTAGGGAGATTGGCCTATAATTTTCTTTCTATGTTTTCTTCTTACCTGAGATAGGTATGTCATAAAAAGAATTTGGTAGAACTCCTTCATTCCCCATTTTTTCAAATAGTTTATATAGTATTGGAGCTAATTGTTCTTTAAATGTTTAGTAGAATTCACATGTAAATCCATCTGGTCCTGGGGATTTTTTCTTAGGGAATTGATTAATAGCTTGTTTTATTTGTTTTTCTAAAATGGGACTGTTTAAGCAATTTACTTTCTTTTCTGTTAATCTTTGAAATCTATATTTCTGTAGGTATTCCTCCATATCACTTAGGTTATCAAATTTATTGGCATAAATTTGGGCAAAACAACTCCTAATTATTGCTCTAATTTCCTTCCTCCTTTTTCATTTTTGGGACTGACAATTTGATTTTCCTATTTCCTTTTTCTAATCAAATTAATTAAAGGCTTATCTATTTTGTTGGTTTTTTCATAAAATCAACTCTCAGTTTTATTTATCAATTCAACAGTTTCTTTACTTTCAATTTTATTAACCTCTCCTTTTATTTTTAGAATTTCAAGTTTGGTATTTGATTGGAGGATTTTAATTTGTTCTTTTTCCAGCTTTTTTAGTTGCAAGCCCAATTCATTGATCTTCTATTTCTCTATTTTATGCAAGTAGGCATCTAGAGATATAAAATTTCCCCTTATTACTACTTTGGCTGTATCCTACAAATTTTGGTATGTTGTCTCATTATTGTCATTCTCTTCAATGAAATTACTAATTGTGTCCATGATTTGCTGTTTCACCCATTCATTCTTTAGGATGAGATTATTTAGTTTCCAATTACTTTTTGGTCTATTTCCCCCTGGTCTTCTATTGAATATAATTTTATTGCATTGTGATCTGAAAAAGATGCGCTTATTATTTCTGCCTTTCTGCATTTGATTTTGAGGTCTTTATGTCCTCATATATGGTCAGTTTTTGTATAGGTTCGATGAACTGCTGAGAAGAAAGTGTACTCCTTTCTGTCTCCATTCAGTTTTCTCCAAAGATCTATCATATCTAACTTTTCTAGTATTCTATTTACCTCCTTAACTTCTTTCTTATTTATTTTGTGGTTTGATTTATCTATTTCTGAGAGTGCAAGGTTGAGGATCTCCCACTATTATAGTTTTGCTGTCTATTTCTTCTTGCAGCTCTCTTAACTTCTCCAGTAGGAATTTAGATGCTATACCACTTGGTGCATATATGTTTAGTATTGATGTATTGCTTCATTATCTATGGTACCCTTTAGCAAGATATAATTTCCTTCCTTATCTCTTTTAATTAGATCAGTTTTTTGCTTTTGCTTGATCTGAGATTAGGCTGGCTACCCCTGCTTTTGTTTTTTTACTTCACCAGAAGCATAATAGATTCTGCTCCAGCTTTTTACCTTTACTCTGTCTGTATCACTCTGCTTTAAATGTGTTTCTTGTAAACAACATATAGTAGGATTCTGGCTTTTAATTCAGTCTGAACTCTCTCACTTTATGAGAGAGTTCACCTCATTCACATTTATTATCAAAACTACTAATTCTGTATTTCCTGCCATCTTATTTACCCCAAATTATACTTTCCCCTTTCCTTTTCCCCTTCCTCCCCTCTCCAGTATTTTATTTATGAGCACCACTTGCCTCAAGCAGCCCTCCCCCTTTCTTATACCTCTCCTCTACTATTTCTGTTTTCCCTTCTATTAGCCTACCCTTTTCCTTTTCTCCTTTCCCCTCCCACTTTCCTATAAGGTGAGAGAAGTTTCTCTGTGAAACCAAATATATTTAATATTCTCTTTTTGATCCAAATCTGATATAAGATTCATACAATGTTCACCCCTCCCTTCTTTCCCTCAATTATAATAGATTTTCTTTGCCTCTTTGTGACTTGTCATTTACCTCATTTTATCTCCATTTTTCCCTTTTTCTGGTATAATCCCCTTTCCACCTCTACTTTATTTTTTATATTATAACACTAAAATCAGATTATATATGCACTATCTATATATACAATTCTCAATAGTTCTTTTCTTATTACTTTTTATGCTTCCCTTGAGTTTTATATTTGGATATCAAATTTTTGTTCAGCTCTAGTCTTTTCATCAGAAATCAATGGAGTTCACCTGTTTTGTTCAATGTCCATCTTTTTTTCCCTGAAAGAAAATGTTCAGTTTATCTGGGCAGTTCATTCTTGGCTGGATTCCAAGTTCCTTTGCCTTTAGAAATCTCAGATTTCAGGCCCTTTGATCCTTTAAGGTGGAAGTTGCTTGCTCCTAGATTATCATTATTGTGGCTTCGCATATTTGAGTTGATTTTTCTGGCTGCTTGCAATATTTTTTCTTTGGTCTGATAGTTTTGAAATTTAGCCACAATATTCCTTAGAGTTTTCATTTTGGGATCTTTTTCAGGAGGTGTTCAGTGAACTCTTTCAACGACTATTTTACCTTCTGATTCTATGACATCAGAGCATTTCTCTTTTATGATTTCCTGAAAAATATTATCTAGGCTCTTTTTTTCATCATGATTTTCAGGAAATCCAACAATCCTTAGACTGTTGCTCTTAGATCTATTTTCAGGTCAATTGTTTTCCCAAGTAGGTATTTTACATATTTTTCTATTTTTTTTTCATTTTTTTGGTTTTGCTTGACTGATTCTTGATGTCTCCTTGAGTCATTCATTTCTGTTTTTTCAGTTCTGACTTTTAGTGAGTTATTTTCTTCATTTACTTTTTTTAGTTCTTTTTATATTTGTCCAATTGAATTTTAAAATTAGTTGTTTTGTTCTATGAATTTTTTCCATTTCACAAATTCTACTTTTAAGGAGTTATTTTCTTTTTCCATTTCACAAATTCTGTTTTTCAGGGAGTTGTTTTCTTTTTCAGTTTTGTCAACTTAATTTTTTAAGGAGTTATATGCTTTTCCCATTTCACTAAGTCTATTTTGTAATGATTTTTCTTCTGATAATTTCTATGTTTCCTTTTCCAAACCCTCTTGTAAAATTCTCATTTCCTTTCTCCATTTTTCTTCCAGCTCTCTTTTAAGATCTTTTATAATTTCTTCTAGGAGAGCCTTGTGTGATGGAGACCAGGTTATATCACCCTTGGGGTTTTCATCTGGAGGTGATCTCCTTTTAGTCTCCTCACGTTTTGAAATCTGTTCTTCTCTTTCACCATAAAAATTATCTATGGTCGGAGTTCTTTTTGCTTTTTTACTCACTTTTTTTTTTCAAAAAGTTGAGATCTGCTTTTAGGACGAGGGAGATTGTCCATGATTTCTCTACAAGCACGCAGCTGCACTGAGTCAGTGCTGACTGACTTCAGGTGTTGGGTGGGCATGACCAGGTCCTGTGAGATTCTAGAGTTTGGGGGTTCACTATTTACCTTTTGTGTTTGTGTTGGATGTTTTATAACTTCTCTGCTGATCTATTGGATTGCATCCAGGCCAAAATAGCAAACACTCTTGTTGATTCCTCCCTGTAGATTCTTCAGTGTGCAGAAGCCCACTGCCTTGGTCTTACACTGTCTGCACTGGCATCTGTGCTCTTCCTGCTTTCACTTGGCCCACCTCCATCCATGCCCAATTGAAACAGACATTTTCTGGAAAGCTTTGAAATTATCTTCTGCTAGTAATTTGTTATACTCCCAATATTTGTGGATTCTGCCAGTCCAGAGCTAATTCAGAGACTTGAGTTGTTAATTAGTCTGAGGGTCGTGGGAGAAGGTTAGAAGAAAATATGTGTCCTCTCCACCATCTTGAATCCACCCCTCAACTTAGGTTTTAAAAAGAAAATGTACCAAAAACAGAAGCAAAATCAGGTCTGCTAAGTGGTGTAGGGAGACAGCATAAATCCAGTTATCAGGATGGCCCAGATGTTGATCTGACACAAACCAGTGATTATTAGAAAATGGGTTTACTTAGCTTATAAGAATACCGGAGCTTAATACAGAGCAAGGATACATTTTTTTAGTTTTTGTTTGGGTTCATTTGAATTCCAAAACATTTCTTTCTTTCCCTTCTCCCCATAGGGACAACACAACAATGACAGATAACTAGTAAAGGGCTGCATGGTGTAAAAGAATTGACATATCTGAAGAAACACTGGATCGCATTCATTGCACAGCTTGTGTCTAGTTGAGGATGAGTTCCACATACCACCCTGCCAGTGCAAAACCTTAAGCTATGCATGAAACAAAGCAATCTTCTTGTTCTAATGCCTATAAGGGGAGAAGCTACTGTCCATAAGAGCATCTCCTAATTCTCAGCACCTTGTTATCCTATCTGCTCCACAGGCTAAGGACTTTCTCTGTGAAATTCAAGATATACTGCAGCTAGGAACTTCCACTTAAAATCCTAGCTGCTCCCATGAACCTACTTCTTCCCTTACAATGTGTATAAGGCTGGTCATAGGCTACTTACCCTTGTTTGGGGTCATCAATCCCAACCATCCTTAACAATGAAGGACACAGACCTCTTTTCAACAGGCATAGGCTTAGTTTCAGGGAACAAAATTCTAAGCAATATTATTAAGAGCAAACTATAAAATTTAGTACTAAAATATTACTACTGATACTATGAGCACAGACTGATACTAGAGAACAAAGGACCACAAACTGGTTTATCACCCCAAACCAGATCTCTCCCATGCCTCATTCTGGTTTGGGGAAGGTTAAACTTGGTTTCTTCCATCCATGTGAGATAGTTGGTAATATTAATATAGATATCTTTTCCAATGCAGCATTCACTTTATTCATTTGCCAGTATAAAGTCTAAAGTGTAGGTCCAAATGATTATCCAGGGACAATCAATTTTGTTTAGTCTAATTCCCTGTCATCACATTAAAGAAATAGTCTCATTGCTATGCCCCAATTGATAAATGATCAAAAAATATGAATTATACTCAAAGGGCTATAAAATCATACATATCCTTTGACCCCACAATACCACTACTAGGAATGAATCAGAAAAGAGATTTTTTAAATAAAAAGACCTTTATATACAAAAAAGCTTTCTAATAGCGCTCTTCTCAGGGCAAAAAAACCTGGAAACTGAGGGGATACCCATCAATTGGGAAATAGTTGAACAAATTGTAGTGTGTGATTATGATGAAATATCATTGTTCTAAGAGAAATGGTGAGCAAGATGCTTTCAGAAAAACCTGAAAAGTCTTCCATAAACTCAAGCAAAGTGAAATGTATTGTGTTCAAAGTAATAGTAATGTTCTGGGATGATCAGCTGTGAATGACTTTGCTATTCTCAGCAATACAGTGATCCAAAATTGGAGATTGACTGAATAAATTGTGGTATATGAATATTATGGAATATTATTGTTCTGTAAGAAATGACCAACAGGATGATTTCAGAAAGGCCTGGAGAGACTTACAGGAACTGATGCTGAGTGAAATGAGCAGGACCAGGAGATCATTATACACTTCAACAACAATACTGTATGGTGATCAATTCTGATGGACATGGCCATTTCCAACAATGAGATGAGTCAAATCAGTTCCAATAGAGCGGTAATGAACTGAACCAGCTACACCCAGCCAAAGAACTCTGGGAGATGACTATGAACCACTACATAGAATTCCCAGTCCCTCTAATTTTGTCCACCTGCATTTCAGATTTTCTTCACAGGCTAGTTGTACACTATTTCAAAGTCCAATTCTTTTTGTACAGCAAAACAACTGTTTGGACATGTATACATATATTGTATTTAATTTATACTCTAACATATTTAACATTATATTGGTCAACCTGCCATCTGGGGAGGGGGAAGGAGGGGAAAAATTAGAACAAAAGGTTTGGCAATTGTCAATGTTGTAAAATTACCCATGCATATATCTGGTAAATAAAAATTATTAAAATATAAAAAAATACAGTGATCCAAGACAGGTAAAGGACCTATGATAAAAAAAAATCCTATCCAAACCCAATGAAAGAACTGATTGTATCTGAGTACAGAATGAATCATACTGTCTTTATCCATCTCTTTTTTTTTACTTTATTTTCTTGAGGTTTTTGGGGGGAAGGAGGGGAGAGATCTGTGTTTTCTTTCACAACATGCTTTTTATAGAAATGTTTTGCATAATTTCACGTGTGCTTTCTTAATGGGGGTTGGAAATGGAAATAAGGGAGACAATGTAGAATTAAAAGTTCTAAAAACAAATGTAAAAATGGTTTTAAATGTAATGGGGAAAAATAAAAATATTAAATTAATTTTTAAAAAGAAACAGTCTCCTTTATGAATGGCTTCAGGGTCAGGCTCAAATTCTTGATAGCTAAATAGATGACTGACTAAATCATGGTTCTCTTCAAGAATGAAGGACAAACAATAACAACCAACAACTAACAATCATCAGCACCACCACCACCAAATAACAACAATCACCACGAATATATGTAGGAGGAAACTAAACCAAACCAAACCAGAAGCAGTAATTTGCTTGCAGAGCCCAGGGTGCAAACATTAGAGACTTTTCCCCAGTTTGTTGGAAAGGAGGGTATTATAATAATAGTTATCCCTTATAGAGTGCTTTAAAGTTTGCAAAACAATGCCTCATTTGATTCTTACTCTTAAAGAGTTTTATATATTTATATTTATATATTTTATATATGGGAAAATTGAAACAGGCAGAGGGGAAAGGAAATAAACATTTATTAAGTGCCTGCTCTGTGCCAGGCACTGTACTAACCACTTCACAAATACTATCTCAAATTATACAAATATTATTACAAATGTTACAAATATTTGGCCCTCACAACTCACAATGTGTTCCTCCCCTTAACTCTACCTAGGAGGCAGGTGCTATTATATTTCCTATTTTACAGATGAGTAAAGACAAGAATCAGACAGAGGTTAAGTAATTTGCCCTAGATCACAGAGCTAGCAAAAATCTGAGGTCAAATTTGAACTCTGGTCTTTCTGACTCTATACTCTGTGCCACCAGGTGCCGCTAAGAGGAAATATCTGTTACCCATATATACCTACCAAGGTGTAGCATCTAATCAATGGTTATTACTAATACTAGACTACTTCCTTCCCCACAACTGTATTGGATCAAACTAACCAAGTGGGAAGGAAAATTGGAAATTAAGTTGTATCTCCTGGGTAATTCAGGAACTATTTCTCCTGTTTGGAACACTAAATTTAATTCTTTATCTTGCAATATGTACCAGAATAAAAAAATGGGTGTAATTATTAGAATTTTCTCTATATAAAGTCCAATGTCAACAACACATATATGTACAATAATCTAGGCCTTTTTCTAACACCTCCACCCCTCTAGTCAAGAAGCCATAGGTTGGTACTCCCTTGTTTTTAGTCAGTTTCTAAAATTCAGGGTCATCAAATTGAATAAGTGGTCTTAATAGATATGACTCCTGGGGTTGGCAGTGGGGTACCCAAAATAAGATATAAGCATCTATAAATTCTTAGAAGTAGAAATATTGGTGGCAGGATTTTCTATCTCAATAGCCACCTCATCAAGAACTCAAGAACAGCTGAAGATAGGATATAAGGTTCATCATGAAAACAATTGAAGTTCTCCTGCACGGTCAGAATAATATGCTCTAAAAGGAAGAGAGACCATTTCAAAATTGTTCCATCAGGCCTGGTGCTGAGAGTCACAGGTTGACCTAACATAGGTATAATAGGAAAAATCTCCCCTCAAGAAAATGTCAAAGGTGCCTTTTGGGGACAGGTAATTCATAAGCTAGAATTTCACATATTCATTGGATCTTGTAAGCATCCTAATTGGTCTCAGGTAAAAATTCATGAGGCTGCCATAGACACTCTAGCATGCACACGCACACACACACACACATGCACACACACACACACACACCTACCCGTGGCTTTTCTTACAGAGTTGATAAGGTTTTGTGACTGCTTCATGACTGAAAATTTAAAGTAGTTGGGGTTCTTTCACAACCTGTGTGTGTGTGTGTGTGTGTGTGTGTGTGTGTGTGTGTTTAATTTTAGCATAAGAGGTGCCACTATGAGCTCAGAGAGCAAATTCCACATTGTAAATCACCTCCTTCCTTTCTAAGGGGAAGAGGGGGAGAAGGAGACAGAGAGAGCACACTGGGTGCATTCATTTGTTTACAAAGTGCTTTCAGATCTCTACTTTTTGACAATAATAGCTGGCACTCATATAGCACTTTACAAAGCATTTACTTACATAAGCTATCTCATTCACATAATGAGAATAAGCTATCTTATTCACATAAGATGTTCACAGTAACTGTGAGGTAGCTGCAATCATGATCTCCATTTTGAAGATGAGGAAAGTGAGGCAAACAGTTTAAGTGAAGTAACTGCCCAGGTTCACATAGCTAGTGTCTGGAGACAATATTATGGACTCAGGCCTCTGCAGAGTCGAAGCCCAACATTGTGCTCACAATGCCACCTAGTGGCCTGAGGAGGTGCACCCTAAAAACATCCTCATTTCTGCATACAAAAACAAAGTTCACTCCTGGGATAATTTGGAAGTCCATATTTTTTAAATGTAAAAAATAAGTCTCTTTAGTTTTCAGTGCCATAAATTTATGAAGATTGGGGGAAGGGAATTTTTCCATCCTTTCTTTTCTTTCCCTTCCTAACTGGCCAGAACTGTCATGTTTTCAGCCCTCCATGGTTCCACTCATTTTCTTTGACTGATCAGGCTGAAGGAATAAAGGAAGTCTGTCCATATGACCAGGACATAGAATATACACAAATACCACTGTCAGAATATACTTATGTTACATCTCTCTTTCTCTGTTTCTCTCTCTGTGTATCTCTGTTTCTCTGTGTGTGTGTGTGTCTCTCTCTGTCTCTCTCTGCCTCTCTCTCTCTGTCTCTCTCTCTTTCTCTCTCTCTCTGTCTCTTTCTCTCTCTCTGTCTCTCTCTGCCTCTCTCTCTCTCTTTCTCTCTCTCTCTCTGTCTCTTTCTCTCTCTCTGTCTCTCTCTGTCTCTGTCTCTCTGTTTCTCTCTCTGTCTCTCTGTCTCTCTCTCTCTCTCGCTCTCTTTTTCAGTTTCTCTCTATATATCTCTATCTCTGTGTGTCTCTGTCTCTGTCTCTCTCTTTTTCTCTATCTCTCTGTGTATATCTATCTCTCTGTCTCTGTTTCTCTGTCTCTGTTTCTCTGTGTGTCTCTGTTTCTGTTTCTCTCTCTCTCTGTCTCTTTCTCTCTCTCTCTCTGTCTCTCTGTCTCTCTCTCACACACACATACACACATACACTCTTTTTTTTTAAAACTTTTTTATTTTCAAAAAATATGCATGCATTATTTTTTAACACTGACAGTTGCATAGCCTTGTGTTCCAAATTTTCCCCTCCTCCCCCCACCCTCTCTCCTAGATAGTAAGCAATCCAATATATGCTATACAATATTCAATATATGTAAACATATTTATACAATTATCTTTTTTTATAATATTATCCCTTGTATTCATTTTTCCAAATTATCCTCCCCTCCCTCCACTCCCTCCCCCTGATGACAGGCAATCCCATACATTTTACATGTGTTACAATATAACCTAGATACAATATATGTGTGTAAATACCATTTTCTTGTTGCACATTAAGTATTGGATTCCGAAGGTATAAGTAACCTGGGTAGATAGACAGTAGACACACACACTCTTAATAAAGCACAAAGATTTCTCTGTCTTCCCAGACATGGGGGCCAACCATTTGAGTTTCCCCTATGGTCAAAGGCATTAAACTCCTGCTATGGCAGAGGACTGGCAGGTTTTTCTCTGACCTGTAGGTCCTGAAGTTTCCCTTTGCTAACATTTTCCTTCCATACCCCCACACTACTACCTGAAGGTTGGCAGGATGGGTACCACCTTATCTTACTAGTGACACTTCTAAAAACCCACCCAAATCTCTTTGCCACCAGTGCTGGGAGGTAGTATCAGCACTCAGCCCCCAAAATTTCATAGATTTATAGGCAGGGAATCAAATCCTCACTCTTTTTTGAGTAACCAGTAATCATTTCCACCATCACAATGAAGAAGGGACCCTGAAACTCTGAAAATTCTTAAAGAAAAAATTCTCCTTCAACTCTGCCTCAGTGAGGGACCCCGCCCTGAAGGACAAAGTTTCATCTTTGGTATCTGGGTGGGGTCGGCTCAGTCCTGAAACTCATTGAATTCAATTCAGATTCTAGCTCTAGTTGAAACCCAACAAAGAGCCAACTTGGGACTCTACCCAGGAACTCCCCTTTAGCTAAATCTCTCATTATAAAAAGAGCCAACCTAAAATCGTCTCTTGGCAGAGGTTCCAAACATGCCAGCTATACCATGCTTGGCATCCCAAGGAGCCTCTGCCCACTAGAATACTCTTTCCAGTGCCATCCTCTCTTTACCCTCACCTATTTCCCTAACCAGACTTTACCCTTACTACCAATCCCCATAATAAACCTCTTTTATCAATCTGGGTTTTCAGGTCTGTAAATTCCTTTACAGAGAACCTCTGCAGCGCTAGAAAGGAGTCCCCAAAATTCCTTATCCTTGCGCCGAATCCCAAGGGGTTACAGGGGAGCCAACCCTCTCCATTTGGTTCCCTGAACCCCAAACCTGCCACTAGACCCTATCATTTAACTCCCTGACCACCAGAAACCCTCATTTCATTTTGGTTCCCTAAATCTAAACCTCATCAGAGGGAAGCAAGGAAATCATTCAATAAGTGTTACCTCAGACAAACTAAGTCCCAGTAAATAATTTTAAAAGGCCAAAGTCTCCTACTGCATCTCCCTTCATCTCCACTTGTCCTGACCTATGGCTTGTTACTAGACTCAGGTGACTCTAGGAGAGAGAGGGAGGCTGAAGACTTTCCATGTCCCTGCCTCACTTAAATACCATTCACTTACAAGTCGTATCACCCTCCTAGTATCATTGAGGTCCTCAAAAGCAAAGGACAAAAACAATCTGTGAAGAGTAGTTTTGCTGACCCACTGGAAGACTAGACTGGTCAGTTCAGTTGGGCAATGCCCCTCCCTCCCTCCCTTTTTTCATTGCTTCCTCCCTCCCTCCCTCTTTCCTTCTTTCCTGCTTTCCTTCCTTCCTTCCTCTATTCTTCTTTCCTTCTCCTTGCTTCCTTCTTTCTCTTCTTCCTTCCCTTGCTCCCTCTTTCCTTTATCCTTTCTTTCCACCATTCTTCCCTCCTTCCTTTATCTATCCTTCCATCTTTGCCCTATTCTATCCTTCCTTCTTTTCCTCCTTCCTTTGTTCGCTCTCTCCTTCCTTTCTTTTGTTTTTCTTCCCCTCATTCTTCCCTCCTTCCTTTGTCTATCCTTGCTTCTTTACCCCATTCTCTCCTTCTATCCTGCCATTCTTCCTTTTCTCCTTTCTTCTCTTTTCAATGAACTTATTCATGCCCACTTTTTTTAGCTCCCTTTCTTGATCCTTCCCTACCTGTTTCCTTTTTTCACTCCATTTTTCTCTGCATCCTTCCTATCTTCCTTGCCATTGTCCTATCTCCCTTCACTGCATCCCATCCTTCCTTCCTTTTTCCTTCCTTCCTTCCTTTTTCCTTCTTTTTCTTTTTTCACTTTTTAATTCCTTGTTTCTTTTCCTCTTCTCTGGTTTCCTAGTCATCTTCCCTCCCTCCATTCCTTCTCTCTTTTCCTTAATCACTCCCTCCCTCCTTTTCTTTCCTCCCTCACTTCTTTCTAATCTTTTTCCTTCATTCATTCCTTTCTTTTCCTCAATTCCTTCCTTCTTTTCCTCCTTTCCTTCCTTCATTCCTTCCATGTCTTCCTATCTTTTTGTTTCCTTCATTCCTTTCTTTTTTCTTACTTCTTTCCTTTTTTCCCTCCTTTCTTTCTTTCTTTCCTTCTTTCTTTCTTCCCCCATTTCCCTTCTTCCTTCCCCTTTTCTCATTCTTTCCTTAGTTCCTTCCTTTCTTTCCCTCCTTCTTTCTCCTATCCTTCTCTCCTCATTTCCTTCTTTTCTTCCTTCCTTTCCTTCATTTTTCTTCTATCCATCCTTCCTTCTATCTTTCCTTCTTTGTCTCATTTCCTTCCTCTTTCATTTCTCCCTTCCTTTCTTTTTTCCTTCCTTCCTCTCTTCTTTTTTCTTTTCCCTTCCTTCCCTTCCTCCCCTTTTCTTTCTTCTGACTCTCCCTTGTTCCCACCCTCCTTTTTTCTTTCCTTCCTCCCTTTTCTCCTTTTTTCCTTTTTTACTACCTGCTTTCTTCCATCTTTCATTAGATCATTCTCTCTTTCCTTCCTTTCTTTCTTCCTACCTCTCTTCTTCCTTCCTTGTTTTCCTTTCTTTCTTCTTTCATGCCTTCCTTTTTTCCTTGTTTCTTTCCTTCTTTTGATCCCTTCTTTTATTTTTCTTTCTCTCACTCCCTTTTTTCTTCACTCTTTCCATCCTCCCTTTTCTCCATTTTTCCTTTTCAATATCATTCCATCCTTCTTTCCTTCCTGCCTGCCTGCCTTCCTTTTCTCCTTCTTCTCTTTTTATTAACTGCTTCCCTCCCTTTTTCTTTATATCCCTCTCTTCAGCCTTCCTTCCTTCTGTTTTCCCTCTTTTTTCTTTCATATTTTCTTTCCTCCTTCTTTCTCTTTTCTTTCCCTCTTTTATTTATTATTTTCTTGCCTCTCGCCTTCCTTCCTATCTTCCTTTTTTCCTTTCTTCCCTTTTTGTTCCCTCTTTCCTTACCTCTTTCTTTCCCTTCTTCCTCTATTTTCCCTCCCTTCCTTCCCTTTTTTCTTCCACTCTCCATTCCTTCTTTTCTTTCTTCCCTCCTTTTTTCTTTTTTTCTTCCTTTTCTCTTTCCTTCTCTCCTTCCTTCCTTCTTTCTTTCTTTATTTACTTATTTTCCTCCTTTTTACTCCCTACTTCCTTCCTTTTTCATCTTTCTCCCTGAACCTCTCCCTTCCTTCCTTCCTTTCATTCTTTCTTCCTTCCTTCCTTTTTTCTTTTCTTTCTCCCTTCCTTTTTTTCAACCTTCCATCTCTCCTTCCTTCTTTTCCTCCTTTCTCCTCTTTTTCCTTATCTTTTTCCTTCTTTAATTTCTTTCTTCCTCCCTTTCTTCCCTTCTCCTTTCCCTCTCTCCCTTCCTGAGCAATTTATATTTTTGTAAATATTTATTCATTTTTTATTAGATTGTCAGATTTGCTGCCACAGAGTTGGGCAAAATAGCTTCTAATTGTTGCTTTAAGTTCTTTTTCTTTGGTGGTAAGTTCACCCCTTTCATTTTTGATGCTGGTGATTTGGTTGTTTTTTTCTTTCCTTTTTCTGGTCAAATTGGCCTTTGGGTTTATCTATTTTGTTAGTTTTTTTCATAAAACCAACTCAGTTTTATTTATTAGTTCAATCTTTTTTTTTAGTTTATATTTTATTATTCTTTCCTTTGAATTTCAGAATTTCTAATTTAGTATTTAATTGGGAATTTTTAATTTGTTCTTTTTCTAGCTTTTTTAGTTAAATGGCTAATTCATTGATCTCTTCTTTCTCTATTTTATTTATGTTGCTATTTAGAGATATAAAATTTCCCCTCAGAACTGCTTTGGCTGAATCCCATAGGTTTTGGTATGGTGTCTCATTACTGTCATTTTCTTGGATAAAATTATGGATTGTTGATTTGATTTGTTTGTTTGACCCATTTATTCTTTAGAATTAGATTGCTTAATTTCCAATTGGCTTTTAGTCTATCTTTCCTTGGCCCTTTAGTGAATATAATTTTTATTGAAATGTGGTTTGAAAAGGAAGCATTTACTATTTCTGCCTTTCTGCATTTGATTGTGAGGTTTTTAATGTTATCTAATCCATGGTCAATTTTTATGTAGGTGCCATGTACTGCCAAAAAAAAAGGATATTCCTTTCTGTCGCTATTCAATTTTCTCAAGAGGTCTATCATATCTAGTTTTTCTCAGATCCTATTAACTTCCCTAATTTATTTCTTGTTTATTTTATAGTTAAGTTTGTCTTATTCTAAGAGGGGAAGATTGAGGTCACTCAGTGGAATAGTTTTCCTGTATATTTCTTCCTATAACTGGCCTAAAATCTTTAGGAATTTTCCTGCTCTATCATTTGATGATACACATTTAGCATCATTACTACATTTTTTATGATACCCTTTATCAAGATTCCCTTTCTCTCCTTATCTCTTTTAATAAGATCTGTTTTTTTTTTTACTTTTGCTTTATCTGTGATTAGAATTGTGACTCCTGTTTTTCTTTCTTCAGCTCAAGCATAATAAATTTTTGTTCCAGCCTTTTACCTTTACTCTGTGTGTGTCTCTCTGTGTCAGATGTGTTTCTTGTAAACAATATATTGTAGGATTCTGTTTTTGTAATCCACTCTGCTATTCACTTGTGTTTTATGGCAACATTCATCCCATTCCCCTTCACAGTTATGATTACCAGGTCTGTATTTCCCTCCATCCTATTTTCTCCCATACATATATATATTTATATATTTATATATATATATTTGTTCTTTCTATCCACCCTGTCCTCAGTTATGTAATTTTTTACCCACTACACCCACTACCTTATCTCCTATCACCCCTTCTCCATTCTCTTAGCTTTTCCTCCAGTGTTTCTGCCCTCTCTTATATCCAGTTACTCCTTTTTCTTTTCTTTTTCTTTTCTTACTTTTTTATAGGGTAAGATATGTTTCTATACCCAACTGAACAACTGTTATTCCCTCTTTGAGCCAAAACTGAAGAGATCAAGATTCAGACAAGTCTCATCCCTCTCCCTTCTTTCATGTGAACTAATTATCCCATTATGCCTTCCCTTTCTTTTTTTCAGTACAGATCTTTTCCCATCTTTTAATGTCTTTTTCTTTGATGTCATCACATCACTGACCATTCACAACCATTCCTTCAGTCCATATGGTGCTCCTATTTGTCTGCCCCAGTAATAGATACAATTCTTAAGAGTTACAGATTTTTTTGCAGATGTAAACAGGGATGTAAACAGTTTGATATATATATATATATATATATATATTTTCCCCCTGTTTACCTTTCTATGGTTGACTTGAGTCCTGTGTTTGTACATTAAATTTTCTGTTTTGTTCTAGTTTTTTTCAATAGAAATGATCGAAAGTCTCTTACTTCACTGAAAATCCATCTCCTCTCTTGAAAGATGATGCTGAATCTTGCTGGATATTTAATTCTTGGTTGTAATCCCAGGTCATTTGCCTTCCAGAATATGATATTATAGGCCCCAATTCTCTATTGTAGAAGCTATTAGATTTTTAGTAATTTTTTTCTGTTTTTTCTTGAAATTTGGATTGTTTTTATCTGGCAGCTTGCAGTATTTTTTCCTTGATATTTTAGTTTTGGAATTCCACAACAATGTTCCTTGGGATTTTCCTTGTGGGATCTCTTTCCAGAAGTGATTGATGGATTCTTTCAATTAGCATTTCCCCTCTGTTTCTAGAATATTGGGGCAGTTTCCTTAGTGATATCTTGTAGAATGCTATCTAGGCTCTTTTTTTTTTTTTGGTCATGACCTTCAGGTAGGCCAATAATTTCTAAATTGTCTCTTCTGGATCTATTTTCCAGGTCGGCTATTTTGCTAATGAGGTATTTCACATTTTCTTCAATTTTTTTCATTCTTTTTAATTTGTTTGATTGATTCTTCCTACCTCACAAAATCATTGGCTTCCATTTGCCTGTTCTCATTTTTAATATGTGATTTTCTTCTGTTATGTTTTGCATCTCTTTTTCCATTTAGCTTATTCTACTGTTTAAGGAGTTGTTTTCCTCAGACAATTTTTCCTTCCTTTTATAAACTGTTGATTCTCTCATTTACTTTCTCATTTTTTCTTCCACCTCTCTTATTTACCTTTTCAAATCTTTTATGAGCATTCCAAGAAGCCTCTTTGGGCTTGAAACTAATTTATTTCCCTCTTTGAAATTTCTTCTATGGACATTCTGTCCTCATCTGAGTTTGTGTTTTGGTCTGCCCTGTCACTAATAGTGACTTTCTATAGTCAAGTTCTTTCCTGTTTCTTGCTCATTTTCTTTCCTTTTATTTTGGTATTTCCTCTTCTTTTACTTTTAAGATCGAGCTCTGCTCCTGGGCTAAAGATGGCACTGTTCCAAGTTTCCTGTGCAGTTCTGAGCCTTAACTTTGAGCATTGACTGCTCTGCTCAGGAAACAGCCTGGTTTCTTAGAGTTTGCCTTATGAGCTAGAACTCCCAGAGTCTATCTATGACCTGGGCTGAACACCCTTTTCATCCCCAGTGAGACTGGCCTTCATTGAAATTTTTTCATTCTGCTGACTCTGATTTATAAGAAATCAAACCATTCTCCAGTTGATAAATGGTCAAAGGATATAAACAGACAATTTTCAGATTATAAAATTGAAACTATTTCCACTCATATGAAAGAGTGTTCCAAATCACTATTAATCAGATTGTCAGATTGGCTAAGATGACAGGAAAAGATAATGATGAATGTTGGAGGGGATGTGGGAAAACTGGGACACTAATACACTGTGGTGGAGTTTTGAAAGAATCCAACCATTCTGGAGAGCAATCTGGAATTATGCCCAAAAAGTTATCAAACTGTGCATACCCTTTGATCCAGCAGTGCTACTACTGGGCTTATATCCCAAGGAAATACTAAAGAAGGGAAAGGGACCTGTATGTGCCAAAATGTTTGTGGCAGCCCTTTTTGTAGTGGCTAGAAACTGGAAGATGAATGGATGTCCATCAATTGGAGAATGGTTGGGTAAATTGTGGTATATGAAGGTTATGGAATATTATTGCTCTGTAAGAAATGACCAGCAGGAGGAATACAGAGAGGCTTGGAGAGACTTAAATCAACTGTTGCTGAGTGAAATGAGCAGAACCAGAAGATCACTGTACACTTCAACAACAACACTGTATGAGGATGTATTCTGATGGAAATGGAAATCTTCAACATAAAGAAGATCCAACTCACTTCCAGTTGATCAATGATGGACAGAATCAGCTACACCCAGAGAAGGAACACTGGGAAATGAGTGTAAACTGTTTGCATTTTTGTCTTCCTTCTCAGGTTATTTTTATCTTCTGAATCCAATTCTTCCTGTGCAACAAGAAATTTGGTTTTACACACATATATTGTATTTAGGATATACTATAACATATTTAACATGTATGGGACTACCTGTCATCCAAGAGAAGGGGCGGGGGGAAGGAGGGAAAAAGTTGGAACAAAAGGTTCTGCAATTGTCAATGCCAAAAAATTACCTATGCATATATCTTGTAAATAAAAAGCTATAATTAAAAAAAAATAACATGATCAAAAAAAAAAGAAAGAAAGAAAGAAAGAAACTACATTATGTTGAAAAAAATCCATAAACAACAAACCAACATCTATGCTCTCTAAATGCCTTAGCATGCAAATTCATAAAGGAAATGTTATCTGGTCTACAAAATAGAAAGAATGACACAATAGTGACAGAAGACTTCAATATCCCTTTCTCAGTTTTGGATAAGTCTAACAGAAAGATAAAAGGAAAAGTTGAAACTGAACAAATAGCTGGAGAAACTAGAGTTAGAAGACTTACATTTTCTAAACTAGATGGCAAAAATATAAAGCTTTTTCAGAACCACATGCAATTTTTACAAAAATTGACCATGTACTAGAGCCCAAAGACCATAGCATAATAAAAGTAGTAATGAATACAGGATCTACAAACAAAACATACAGACACAAATGGAAACTTAATGATGAAATCCTAAAATAACAAGTGGGTCAAGAAACAGATTATAGAAACAATTAATAACTATATAAAATAATAATGATGAAATAACATACCAAAATTTTGGGAATGCAGCTATTGTAGTCCTCAAGGGTAAAACTGCATTCCTACCTTAATAAAGTAAAAAAAAAGGAAATTAATGAATTCAATATCCATTTTAAACATTAGAAAGCCAATAATAAACAAAATTAAAATAAACACAAATGAGATACTAAAAATTAGAGGGAAAATAGAAAAAAATTGAAATAAAAATTTTTCATAGAAATGATAAAGCTAAAAGCAGATTCTTTGAAAAGACTAATAAAATTGATAAACCCTTAGCTAATATGATTAAAAAGAAGAAAGCAAAAAATCAAATCAATAAAATAGTAAATAAGCAAGATAAAATCACAACAAAACCAGAAGAAATAAAAATAATCAATCATATTATGCACAATTATATGCCAATAAAGCAAAAAAAAACACAAAATAAATAGACAAATGTCTTCAAAAATATAAAATACTCAAACTATTAGGACAATAGAAATCTGAAATAACCCAGTCTCAGAAAAGGAAATAGTAGCTGTAAAAGAACTATCAGAGAAAAAAAAAAATCTGGTCCTGATGTATTCACAGATAAATGTCATCAAGCTTTTAAAGAATAATTAGTCTCAATATTTCACAAATTGTTTTTTTAATTGACAAGAAATACTTTTATGAGATAAACATAGTCCAAATAACTAAACTAAGGAAAGATAAAATCAAAAGGAAAACTATATTAATATTTAACAAAAATTTTAATCAAGATCCTATCAAACAGACTACAGTGATTTATTTAAGAAATATTTCATTGTAATTGGGCATTTACAAAAAGAACTAAAAACTGTGAATGAAGAAAATAACTCCTTAAAAGTCAGGATGGAACAAATAGAAATGAATGATTCATTGAGAACCCAAGAATCAGTCAAACAAAACAAAAAAAATGAGAAGCTGGAGAACAACATCAAATACTTACTGGGAAAATCTATAGACCTGGAAAATAGATCTAGGAGAGATAATCTGCGGATCATTGGACTTCCCGAAAACTATGACCAAAAAAAGAGCCTAGATTCTATTTTACAGGAAATTATCAAAGAGAACTGTTCAGAGATAATAGAAACAGAGGGGAAAGTAGATGTTGAAAGAATTCATCGAACTCCTTCTGAAATAGACCCTAAAAAAAGAACACCACGGAATATTGTGGCTAAGCTGCAGAATTACCACACAAAGGAGAAAATCCTGCAAACAGCTAGAAAAAAACAATTTAAATACCAAGGTGCCACAATAAGGGTCACACAAGATCTGGCTGCCTCCACATTAAAAGATAGAAGGGCCTGGAACCTGATATTCCGAAAGGCAAAAGATCAAGGATTGCAACCAAGAATAAACTACCCAGCTAAGTTTAGCATCTTTTTCCATGGAAGAAGATGGTCATTCAATGAAATAGAGGAATTCCATATGTTTCTAAGAAAAAAACCAGACTTAAACAAAAAATTTGATCTACATCCACAAGACTGAAGAGAAACAGAAAAAGGTACACAGAACCCTTGAAAACTATATCTCTGTTGTGGGTATATAGAAAGTACGCATGGATAATTTGATTTTACTGATATAAAAGAAAAAAAAAGGAGGGGGTGTAGTAAAGGAAAGGGGGTAGTATCAGAAAAAGGGGAGGGAGTGATAAAAAGAGGGAAACTACATCCCAGGAAGAGGCATAGAAAATACACCATATCTGAGGGAATTTAGAGAGGGGGAGAATCATTGTGTAAATCTTACTCTCATCAGAAGAGGCTCAAAGAGTAAATAATTGTCATATTTGCTTTTCAGAGAATTCTCTCTCACCTCATTAAAAGGGGGGAGAGGAAAAGGGAAAAGGAAAAGGAGAATAAGGGAAGGGACGTGGAGAGAGGGGGGAGGGATACTAAAAAAAAAAAGGGAGGGCTGCGCGTCACAAGGGGGGGTCTATAAATTGAATATTGGGGAAGGGGTTCAGGGGGGTCAAGGGAAAAAGCATAATCTGGGGATAATATGATGGCAGGAAATACAGAATTAGTAATTTTAACTGTAAATGTGAATGGGATGAACACTCCCATCAAACGGAGACGGATAGCAGACTGATCAAAAATCAGAACCCTACAATATGTTGTTTACAGGAAACACACTTAAAGCAGGGAGATACATATAGAGTAAAGGTAAAAGGTTGGAGCAGAATCTATTATGCTTCAGGTAAAGCCAAAAAAGCAGGGGTAGCTATTCTTATCTCAGATCAAGCAAAAGCAGAAGTTAATCTAATTAAAAGAGATAAGGAAGGAAACTATATCCTACTGAAAGGTAGCATAAATAATGAAGCCATATTGATACTAAACATATATGCACCAAGTGGTATAGCATCTAACTTTCTAAAGGAAAAGTTAAGAGAGTTGCAAGAAGAAATAGACAGTAAAACTATAATAGTGGGAGATCTCAACCTTGCACTCTCAGATTTAGACAAATCAAACCACAAAACAAACAAGAAAGAAATTAAAAAAGTAAATAGAACATTAGAAAAACTAGGTATGATAGACCTTTGGAGAAAACTGAATGGCAATAGAAAGGAATATACTTTCTTCTCAGCAGTTCATGGATCCTATACAAAAATTGACCATATATTAGGACATAAAGATCTCAAAATTAAATGTAGGAAGGCAGAAATAATAAATGCCTTCTTCTCAGACCACAATGCAATAAAAGCTACATTCAGTAAAAAGTTAGGGATAAAAAGACCAAAAAGTAATTGGAAACTGAATAATCTCATCTTAAAGAATGACTGGGTGAAAGAGCAAATTATAGAAACAATTAATAATTTCACCCAAGATACTGACAATGATGAGACATCATACCAAAATCTGTGGGATGCAGCTAAAGCAGTAATAAGGGGAAGTTTTATATCTTTAGAGGCTTATTTGAAGAAAATAGAGAAAGAGAAGATTAACGAATTGGACTTGCAACTTAAAAGGCTAGAAAAAGACCAAATTAAAAACCCCCAACCAAAAATTAAACTTGAAATACAAAAATCAAAAGGAGAAATCAATAATATTGAAAGTAAAAAAAACTATTGAATTAATAAATAAAACCAAGAGTTGGTTTTATGAAAAAGCCAATAAAATAGATAAACCTTTGGTAAATCTGATCAGAAAAAAGAAAGAGGAAAATCAAATTGTTAGTCTTACAAATGAAAAGGGGGATCTTTCCACCAATGAAGAGGAAATTAGAGAAATAATAAGGAGTTACTTTGCCCAACTTTATGCCAATAAATTTGATAACTTAAGTGAAATGGATGACTTCCTCCAAAAATATAGGCTTCCTAGATTAACAGAGGAGGAAATAAATTGCTTAAATAGTCCCATTTCAGAAAAAGAAATAGAACAAGCTATTAATCAACTCCCCAGGAAAAAATCCCCTGGACCAGATGGATTTACATGTGAATTCTACCAAACATTTAAAGAACAATTAGCCCCAATGTTATATAAATTATTTGAAAAAATAGGGGATGAAGGAGTCCTACCAAACTCCTTTTATGACACAGACATGGTACTGATACCTAAACCAGGTCGATCGCAAACTGAGAAAGAAAATTATGGACCAATTTCCTTAATGAATATTGATGCTAAAATCTTAAATAAGATATTTGCAAAAAGACTTCAGAAAATCATCCCCAGAATAATACACTATGATCAAGTAGGATTCATACCAGGAATGCAGGGCTGGTTTAATATTAGGAAAACTATTAGTATAATTGACCATATTAATAATCAAATTAATAAAAACCATATGATCATCTCAATAGATGCAGAAAAAGCATTTGACAAAATCCAACATCCATTCCTACTAAAAACTCTTGAGAGTATAGGAATAAATGGATTATTCCTTAGAATAATCAGGAGCATATATTTAAGACCGTCAGTAAGCATAATATGCAATAGAAATAAACTGCAACCTTTCCCAGTAAGATCAGGAGTGAAACAAGGTTTCCCACTATCACCATTACTATTCAATATAGTACTAGAAACGCTAGCCTCGGCAATAAGAGCCGAGAAAGAGATTCAAGGAATTAGAGTAGGAAATGAGGAAATCAAACTATCACTCTTTGCAGATGACATGATGGTATACTTAGAGAACCCCAAAGACTCTGCTAAAAAGCTATTAGAAATAATTCAGAATTTTAGCAAAGTGGCAGGATACAAAATAAATCCACATAAATCCTCAGCATTCTTATATATCACCAACAAAATGCAACAGCAAGAGATACAAAGAGAAATTCCATTCCAAACAAATGTTGAGAGTATCAAGTATTTGGGAATCCATCTACCAAAGAATAGTCAGGAATTATATGAGAAAAATTACAAAACACTTGCCACAAAAATAAAGTCAGATTTAAATAATTGGGAAGACATTCAGTGCTCTTGGATAGGCCGAGCGAATATAATAAAGATGACAATACTCCCCAAACTAATCTATTTATTTAGTGCTATACCAATCAGACTCCCAAGAAACTATTTTAATGACCTAGAAAAAATAACAACAAAATTCATATGGAAGAATAAAAGGTCGAGAATTGCAAGGGAACTAATGAAAAAAAAACTCAGAGGAAGGTGGTCTAAGTGTACCTGATCTAAAGCTATATTATATAGCAGCAGTCACCAAAACCATTTGGTACTGGCTAAGAAATAGAACGGTAGATCAGTGGAACAGATTAGATACAAAGGACAAAAAAGGGTACATCTATAGCAATCTAGTCTTTGACAAACCCAAATATACCAACATTAGGGATAAAAATTCATTATTTGGAAGAAACTGTTGAGAAAACTGGAAATTAGTATGGCAGAAATTAGATATGGATCCACACTTAACACCATATACCAAGATAAGATCAAAATGGGTCCATGATTTAGGCATAAAGAATGAGATCATAAATAGATTAGAGGAACAGAGAATAGTCTACCTATCAGACCTGTGGAGGAGGAAGGAATTTATGACCAGAGGAGAATTAGAGATCATTATTGATCACAAAATAGAAGATTTTGATTACATCAAACTAAAAAGTTTCTGTACAAACAATACTAATGCAAACAAGATTAGAAGGGAAGTAACAAATTGGGAAAATAATTTTAAAAGTAAAGGTTCTGACAAAGGTCTCATTTCCAAAATATATAGAGAACTGACCCTGATTTATAGGAAACCAAACCATTTTCCAATTGATAAATGGTCAAGGGATATGAACAGACAATTCTCGGATGATGAAATTAAAACTATTTCCACTCATATGAAAGAGTGTTCCAAATCACTACTGATCAGAGAAATGCAAATTAAGACAACTCTGAGATACCACTACACACCTGTCAGATTGGCTAAGATGACAGGAACAAATAATGATGAATGTTGGAGGGGGTGTGGGAAAACTGGGACACTGATACATTGTTGGTGGAGTTTTGAAAGAATCCAGCCATTCTGGAGAGCAATTTGGAACTATGCCCAAAAAGTTGTCAAACTGTGCATACCCTTTGACCCAGCATTGCTGTTATTGGGATTATATCCCAAAGAAATACTAAAGAGTGGAAAGGGACCTGTATGTGCCAAAATGTTTGTGGCAGCCCTTTTTGTAGTGGCTAGAAACTGGAAGATGAATGGATGTCCATCAATTGGAGAATGGTTGGGTAAATTGTGGTATATGAAGGTTATGGAATATTATTGCTCTGTAAGAAATGACCAGCAGGAGGAATACAGAGAGGCTTGGAGAGACTTAAATCAACTGTTGCTGAGTGAAATGAGCAGAACCAGAAGATCACTGTACACTTCAACAACAACACTGTATGAGGATGTATTCTGATGGAAGTGGAAATCTTCAACATAAAGAAGATCCAACTCACTTCCAGTTGATCAATGATGGACAGAATCAGCTACACCCAGAAAAGGAACACTGGGAAGTGAATGTAAATTGTTAGCACTACTGTCTATCTACCCAGGTTACTTATACCTTCGGAAGCTAATAATTAATGTGCAACAAGAAAATGGTATTTACACACATATATTGTATCTAGGTTATATTCTAACACATGTAAAATGTATGGGATTACCTGCCATCGGGGGGAGGGAGTGGAGGGAGGGAGGGGATAATTTGGAAAAATGAATAAAAAAATAAAAAAATAAAAAAAAAGAAATATTTCATTGTGACCAAATAGAATTTATATCAGGGAAACAAGAATGGTTCAACATCAGAAAAACAATAAATATAATTGATTACATAGAAAACTCAAACATCCAAAATAAATCCTCAAAAATCAACAGCATATATAATACAACATTACCATATACTATACAATAATATACAAGATTAAATATATTATGCTACATTAGCATATATGAATATACTAAATATATGCTAAATGCAAATATATTATTATATATATAATATGCTAAATATACTAAAATATGCTATACAATAATAACAAAACAAAGAAACAATCATAGAAAAAAATTCCATTCCAAATACATAAATGCATAAACTACCTGGGGATTGGCCTAGCAAAATACAAAAAGACTTGTATAGATTCAGTTACAAAGCACTTAAAAATATAAATCACAACCTAACTAATTAATTCAATGCTCATGGCTAAGGGGACTAGCATTTTCAGATGTCAAACTATATTATAAAGCAGCATTTATCAGAACCATCCCAGAATTGGTTTTTAAAAATCCAGAAACTATGCCCAAAAGGTTATCAAACTGTGCATACCTTTTGACCCAGCAGGGTCTCTACTGGACTTATATCCCAAAAAAGTCTTAAAGGAGGGAAAGGGACCCACATTGTAACGTGCTCTCCTGGCAGTTACAATTACTAGTCTGTCCTAGACCCACCAGAGTACCTTTGACCACTGTCCTTTGCAGTGTGAACTCTACCCGGCTCGCCTCCTCTGAGGCCTTCTAAGGTCTCTGGCCACAATCTCTTGAATCTATAGCTTAGTAACCGGTAGCGCACTCAAGAACAACCACGTGTAATCTTAAAAGCCTTTATTATACCTACTCACATAATGTCCTGACTGATGCCCTGACTTGTTGGTTCCCTGGTGAACACCTGGTCAGAAGACCCATGTGTTCACTACCAAAACCCTTACCTCTTTTGGCTACCCATCTTGGCTTGGCCACCCAGGCTAGGGAGCCAGAGTGAAGAGCACCAGGTTAAAGAGAGCAGTTGCTGCCTGCGGTGGGCTTATATAGGGCCTGTGAGGTCACACACACAGCCAATCAGCGAGAGAGTCACCCATTACAAAACTATCTCAATATGGCCAGGATCCCGCCCAAGGGCAGTCCTAATATCCACAGAAATTACTTCTGGGCCTCAATCTCCCGATGCACTGTGTCCGCCCATTTAAAGGGCCCTTACACCACATGTGTAAAAATCTTTGTAGTAGCCCTTTTTGTGGTGGCAAGAAACTGGAAACAAGTGGATGCCCATCAGTTGGAGAATAGCTGAATAAGTTATGGTATATGAATGTTATGGAACATTATTGTTTTACAACAAAAAATCAGCAGGATGATTTCAGAAAGGCCTGGAGAGACTTACATGAGCTGATGCTAAGTGAAATGAGCAGAACCAGGAGATCATTATACACAGCAACAGCAGGATTATATGATGATCAATTGTAATGGACATGGCTTTCTTTGACAATGAGATGATTCAGGCCAGTTCCAATGGTCTTATGATAAAGAGAGCCATCTGCACCTAGAGAGAGGATTGTGGGGACTGAGTGTCTATCACAACATAGTATCTTCACTCTTTTTGTTGTTGTTTGCTTGCATTTTGTTTTCTTTCTCATTTTTCCCCTTTTTGATCTTATTTTTCTTGCGCAGCATGATAATTGTGGAAATATGTATAAAAGAATTACACATATTTAACATATATTAGATTACTTGCCATCTGGGGAGGGGGTGAGGCAAAGGAAGGGGAAATTTTGGAGTACAGGATTTTGTAGGAGGTGAATGCTGAAAATTATCTAGGCATATGTTTTGAAAATAAAAAGCTTTAAAAAAATTTTAATCCAGAGGAATAAATCAATGGAACAGATTAGACAAAGGGGATTCAGTTTTTAATAAAGTGGAAAACATAATTCCATATTTTATTTAAAAAAAAACACAGTTTGACAGAAATTAAGCTCAAACCAACACCTTGTGTTACATTCCACAATAGATACTGAATCATATACATTTCACAACTGGGAGTAGGATATATATTCTTAACCAAATAAAAGAGGCAATTACAAAAGATAAAATAGATTAATTTTGTTACCTGAAATTGAACAGTTTCTTCTGACAAAATAAATGTATATATATAATAAGAAAGGAAATGGTAGAATGGGAAAGATATTTGTATCAAATTTGTCTGAAAAGGTTTGGCATACAAGACATATAAATAATTTTATATATATATATATATATGTGTGTGTGTGTGTGTGTGTGTGTGTGTGTGTGTGTGTGTGTGTATACATGCATAAAACTAATAGCCATTCCTGATCCTGATGGATCAGTTAAGGGCTATGAACAAATAGTTCTCAAAAGAACTGCAAAGTATTAACAACTACATGAAAGAATGCTTCAAATCACAAATGATAAAAGAAATACAATTCAAAAGAATCCTAAAGTTTCACCTCATAACCTTAGGCAGAAATGACAAAAATTGAAATATTCAATGTTAGCGGGGTTGTGGAATAATAGTCACAACTAATACATTTTTGGTAGAGCTGAGAAATGACACATCCAATCTTGAAAACAATTTGGAATTATAAGAATGAAGTGAGTAAGCTGTCTATACTCTTTGAACCAGAGACTGCATTACTGAGTTTATACATATATATATATATATATATATATATATATATATATATATATATATATATATATATATATATATATATATAAGCATTTATACCAGCACTTTTTGTAATGGTTAAGAAATGGAAGCATAGAAAATGGCTTTACAAATTGTGGTATATGAATGTAATGGAATACTAATGTGCTATAAAAATGATGTATGTGATGAATACAGAGAAGTGTGAGAAAATCTACATGAATTGATGCAGAGTGAAGCAAGCAGAACCAAGAAAAAATATACAGTAAATACAACAATGTAAATGGGAAGAACAATGACACACCAATTTTTTAAATTAATGTAACAAAATTATTAAGATCAAACAGGATTCAACAGAAGAGAACTCACACCTAGCCTAGCCCTTGGTGGTGGTGGGGAGGTCCGTAAATGTTGCACATGTTTTCAGACTTTCTCAATATATTGATCAGTTTCACTAACTTTTGTCATATAGAATCGCTCTCTGGGAAGGAGAAAAGCAAGAGTACTTAGAATACAAGAAACAAAAAATAAAAATAAGCCTTTATTTAAAAATATTATTCTGGTTCTGTTCATTTCATTCCACATCAGCTAACACAAACATCAGTTCACACAAGTCATTCCTGGTTTCTCTGCAACCATCATTTTTATCATGTATTGAGGTACAATAATATTCCATTAGTTATATA
Organism: Sminthopsis crassicaudata; assembly: GCF_048593235.1. NCBI lineage: Eukaryota > Metazoa > Chordata > Mammalia > Dasyuromorphia > Dasyuridae > Sminthopsis > Sminthopsis crassicaudata. Next base: position 71,874,099 of record NC_133623.1, read on the forward strand.
CCCTAATTTATACATTGATTCCTCAATTTTGCCACTACAAAAATAGCTAGTATAAATATATTGTACATATTTCCCCCTTTCTATGATTTCTTTGAGGGTATGGACCAAGTAATGGTATTCCTGGGTCAAGGGGTTTTCATAGCTTAATGACCTTTTGGATATAGTTACAAATTGCTTTTCCAAAATGTTTTCTATCAACAGGTCTTTAATGTGTCTTTTTTCCTCACAGTCCTTTCAACACATCATTTTCATTATTTTTGGTCATTTTTACCAATTTAATGGGGGTGAAACAGTGTCAGAGGTATTTTAATTTTTATGTTGTGTAATTATAAAAGATTTGGAGCATGTTAACCACAGCTCCAATGCACTCATGATATAAAATGTTATGCATCTACAGATAAAGAACTAAAGGACTTAAAGAAAAAAATATGAAGCATGTTTTCCTTTTATTTTTTTCCTTTTTCTTCCTTATAACATGGCTAAAATGGGAAGGAGGAAAAGAACCTGGAACTCAAAATTTAAAGGGAAGTCTTTTAAAAATAAATAATAAATATTAGAAAATAATCAAATATCTAGATCACATTATTTTAATTGATGAATATCTGTTTTCTTTCCCTCTCCCCTCCCACCTTCCTGAGAAAGAAAGAAACCCAAATCTTTATTATAAATGTGTACAGTCAAGCAAACAAATTCCCTAATTGGTCCTGGCCAAAAACACATCTCTCCATATATGGTCTGAGTTTGTCACTTTTGTATCAGAAGGTGAGTAGTATGTTTCATCATGAATTTTCTGAAATTATAGTTGATCATTTCATTGATCAGAGTATTTCAATGTTATGTCTTTACAATGTTATTATAATATAAATATATTTTGAGTTCTGCTCACTTTATTTGCATCAGTTCAAACAAACAATTCCCAGGTTTTTCTGAAACTGCCATCATTTCTTGTAACACAATAGTGTTCCATCACATTCATATGCCATAACTTATTTAGCTGGTCCCTAAATGATGGGCATCCATCCCCTCAATTTCCAATTCTTTGACACTGCAAAAAACAAAAAAGAACTTTTATAAATAATTTTGTCCATATGAGTTCTTGTCCTTTGTTTGACCTCTTGGTGGTATAGACCTAATAGTGTAATTACTGTGGGCAGCTAGGTGGTACAGTGGATAAGTGACTCATCAGGAAGACTCATCTTTATGGGTTCAAATTGACTTCAGATATGTGTGACTCTGGAATCAGTTTCCTTATCTGTAAAGTGAGCTGGAGAAGGAAATGGCAAACCACTCTAAGTATCTTTGCCAAGAAAACCACAAATAGGGTCACAAAGAGTTGGACATGACCAAACAACAAAAGCAATGTTACAAAGTCAAAGCGCAAGTATAGTTTAATAATTTTTGGAGCACATTTTTAAATTGCTTTCTAGAATGAGACCAGTTCACAGCTGGTTAATTACTTTAATTTAAGATGCCAATTTTCTCACAGCCTCACAAGTATTTGTCCTTTTTCTTTTTTGTCAACTCTACCAAATGGGATGAAGCTTGAATTGTTTTAATTTCCATTTTTCTAATTATTAGTGATTTATAATATTTTAATACACCTACTGGTAACATATAAATTTTCTTCTGAAAACTGCCTATTCATATTCTCTGAGTACTTATCAATTGGGAAAGTAGCTCTTATTCCTATAAATTTAGATGAGTTCCTTAGAACATCACAATAACACTTTATTTTAGGATTATTTTTTGTTCATTTTTCCTGACTTTGATCTTACTATCTGGATTCTGTGCACTTCTGGGAGAAAAGTCAGGGCTGAGTTTGTGTTTTCTTGTGTTTTCTTGTTGCTATCTTAAATTGAATGGATTAAATTGAATCTTGACCTATTCCAGGATCTCAGAGACAGTTTGGGCTTTGGATTTTGCAAGCTTTCAGTGCTCCCAAAGTGGTCTGATAAAGGGTAAAGTTTGATGGCTGCCATATTGAGCTAAGCTTTGTAAATTCTTAACCTGGGTTTCGTTTTGTGCAAGAGTTCTATGAGTTTATCCCCATTTGGAATTCTTGTAAGTAGCTGTTGGACTCAGCCACTAACAACCAGTTGGAAAGACCTGCAGATTTATAGTTTCAGAACTACTGGGTCCCATTTAATCTGGGATCCCTAACCTTGTATTCCACTTCAGGCTTCCTATTGGCCTAAGAGGCTAGAACTGAGACTTCATTCAACTTCCGGGTTTAGAGTCACACACCTGCTGCTTTTTTTTCTGAGCTTATTCCTTGATTAGTACATAGCCTAAGGTCCATTACCCCCTTTTCATCCTGAAGCACCACCATTAGATGCAAGTCTTCTCAGGTTATTTTGGATCTGTGACTTGGAGCTGAATAGTGAGTAATAGAGCTACACAAGGTCACAACCTTCCATGTGGAACTGTAACCTCTTCTTTCCTTATTGCATAGTCTCAGTCCTCTTTCAGTTTATTTCTAGATATTCACCAACCTTCCCTTTACTTATACATTCTATAATTTTCCTAATGCTAGGGAATATTCCACATATGGCAATTCCTGGCTACACCCCCATCCCCAGCATCTCTCTGGATGAATCTCTGTCTATCTCTATGCCAACTTGGATTGGAAAATGAATCCTTGTGATTTTTTTTCTTGGATTTATCGATCAGAATATAATCTGATTTTCAATTTTCAAGAACTTTGTGGAGAAGTAATTGGGAAGAGTTTGGTTGTACTTTTTCCTGCTACTCTTTCATTTTGGCTCCATCTTAGTCATGCTTCCCCAACTTGTTTTTGTGCAGTTGACTTTTTGTGGCCAAGTGGAAGACTTTTCATTTATTCCTACTGACTTGATTCTGATTAGATTCAATCCAGTACTTTAGCCTGTCAAGATTCTTTTGTACCCTGACTTTTCTGGCTAGCTTTCCTTCTCAATTTTATGTCCTTTGTAAATTTGATGACTATCCAAGCTACTGCTAAAATGTGAAACAAAGCCCTGGAGCACTCCACTAATGACTTCCTGCTATGTTCTCACCGAACTATTTTGTTGTTATTCAGTTCTTTCAATTGGACCTGACTCTTAATGACCCCATTTGGGGTTTTCTTGGCAAAGGTACTAGAGTAGCTGGCCATTTCCTTCTCCAGCTCATTTTACAAATGAGGAAATTGAGATAAGAGAGTTAAGTGGTTTGCTTAGTGTCACACAGTCAATGTCTGAGCAGAGTCTAAGATTTGAACTCACAAAGATGCCTTCCTGACTCCAGGCATGGCACTTTATGCATTGCACTAACAACTATGCTTTGAGTTTGGCCATTTGACCAGTTTTTAATCTATCAGACTGTGTTTTTTCTAATTCATATCACTCCATTTGCTCCACACAAAATAATACAAAGGCTTTTTTCCTCTACAACCTATGTAAACTATATCTGTGAGCATTGTCTTTATCAACCAGTTAAAAATTCTATCAAAATAGGAAAAAAGATTAATCTGGAATGCCCTGTTTTTGATGGTTAAGCTGACTTTTGGGGATCACTGCTTTGATTTCTAGATGTTCACCAACCTTCCCTTTACTGACACATTCTATAATTTTCTCAAGAATTGAAATCAACATCACTGGCCAATAGTTTGCAGACTTTGTTCTCTTCTCTTTTAAAAATTGGGATGACACTCATGCTATGCCTGCCCCGTGGCACTTCTCTAATTTTCTGAGATCTCTGAAATATCACTGACAATTTTTCAATAATCCCATCTGCCAATTCTTTCAAGACCCAATGATGGAGCCCATAGGGTCAAGTGCCTTGATTTCAATAGCAGCTCTAATTATCTCCTTACTTACCTTGGGTATCATCTCCCCATTAGTCCTTTTTGTTCCATCTTTTCCACTGTAATGAACATTCTGCTCTGTGGAGAAAATAGAAACAAATCAAAAATTGAACAGCTTGGCTATTTCCCTCTTGCAGCTACAGCTATCCTATGTGTCCCAAGGATAATCATTTGATAATCCTTTGATATCCTTTGATAATCATTTAACTCTAATATAGGATATCCTTTGATAATCATTTAACTCTAATATAGCTCCCCTTTTATTATCCTTAGCTTGCCTTGCCAAACTCAGCTAATTCTGAGCCCTAGCATTCCTGACTTTTCAGGATTGTGACATGCCTCTATGATCATATGCTGTGATAGACAATGGTTAGGCAAATACACAATATAAAGGAGGAAGCAGGTCAAAGGAAACAGCCCAGTTTTTAGGGGGACGATCCCAGACTATAGAGCAGCTAGAGTAGTCACTGAGAAATACTGGTGGAAAATATCCATCCCCAGTCTCCCACCCCATGAATGCAGCTAGAGCATGAATATTGCTTTGTTTCCAGCATAAATTAAGGCTTTTTACTTATGGCATTGTAGCTGTTAGCCTCTGGGATGCAGAAAGTCATCTAGGGAGTGAAGCTTGTCACCAGATCCATCTTCCCACACCATTGTAAGCCTCATCTCCATTGAGAGAAAGTCAGATGTGGAGAAATGTGAGCCTTTAGCTGAACCAGCATTAGTGGTCTCTGATACTTACTTCTTCTGGGAAAATCACTTAAACTCTGTCTCAGTTTCCCCAACTGTAAATGGAGATAATACCAGGACCTATCTCCAAGAGTTGTTGTGAAGATCAAAAGAAATAATTTTGTGAAGTGACACATGGTATGTGCTTAGAAATACTTATTTCCTCCCCTCCCTCCTTCCTTCTTTCCTTCCTTCCTTCCTTCCTTCCTTCCTTCCTTCCTTCCTTTTTCCTTTTTTCCTTCCTTCCTCCTTCTTTCTTTCCTTCATTCCCTTCTTCCCTCCCTCTCCCTTCCTTCCTTCCCTTCTTTCCTCCCTCCCTCCCTCTTTCCTTCCTTCCTTCCTTCCTTCCTTCCTTCCTTCCTTCCCTCCTTCCTTCCTTCCTTCCTTCCTTCCTTCCTTCCTTCCTTCCTTCCTTCCTTCCTTTTTCCTTTTTTCCTTCCTTCCTCCTTCTTTCTTTCCTTCATTCCCTTCTTCCCTCCCTCTCCCTTCCTTCCTTCCCTTCTTTCCTCCCTCCCTCCCTCTTTCCTTCCTTCCTTCCTTCCTTCCTTCCTTCCTTCCTTCCCTCCTTCCTTCCTTCCTTCCTTCCTTCCTTCCTTCCTTCCTTCCTTCCTTCCTTCCCTCCTTCCTTCCTTCCTTCCTTCCTTCCTTCCTTCCTTCCTTCCTTCCTTCCTTCCTTCCTTCCTTCCTTCCTTCCTTCCTTCCTTCCTTCCTTCCTTCCTTCCTTCCTGTTTTTCTCTCTTCTTCTCTTTGCTTATGCAGCATCAGTAATTTATGCTACACTCATACTTGCATTTAGCTTCCAAACACTTTTAGAGCTACTGCTGTTGAAGACGGGACCCCAAAACTCTGAAAATCCTTAAAGAAGAAAATCTCCTTCAACTCTGCCTCAATAAGGGACCCTGCCCCAAGTCCTTTTTCCCTTAAATGAATTTGTTTTCATTGCTTGAGGGGGGAATGAAGAGGGGACCCTGAATCTCTGAAAATCCTTAAAGAAGAAAAGCTCCTTCAACTCTGCCTCAGTGAGGGACCCCGCCCTGAAGGACAAAGTTTCATCTTTGGTATCTGGGTGGGGTCGGCTCAGTCCTGAAACTCATTGAATTCAATTCAGATTCTAGCTCTAGTTGAAACCCATCTAGGAGCCAACTTGGGACTCTACCCAGGAACTCCCTTTAGCTAAATCTCTCATTATAAAAAGAGCCAAACTAAAACCCTCTCTTTGCAGAGGTTCCAAACATGCCATCTCCATGCTTGGCATGCCAAGGAGCCTCTCTCTGTCTACTGGAATACTCTTTCCAGTGTCATCCTCTCTTTACCCTCACCTATTTCCCTAACCAAACTTTACCCTACTACCAATCCCCATAATAAACCTCTTTTATCAATTTAGGTTTTGGGGTCTGTAAATTCCTTTAAAGAGAAAGAGACTCCAGAAGGGAGTCCCCAAAGTTCCCTACCCTTGTTCCAAATCCCAAGGGGTTACAGGGGAGCTAACCCTCTCCATTTGGTTTCCTGAACCCCAAACCTGCCACTAGACCCTATCATTTAACTCCCTGATCACCAGAAAACTTAATTTCATTTTGGTTCCCTAAATCTATACCTTATCACCTCCTTCCTTCCTTCTTTTCTTCCTCCCTCCCTTCCTTCCATCATTTCTTCCATCCTTCCTTGCCTCCTTTTTTCTCTTCTTCCTTAACTTCTTCCCTCCTTTCTTCTTTCATCCTTGTTTTTCTTCCTTCTTTCCCCCTCTCTTTTTTCCATCCTTCCTTTTTTCTTCCTTCATTCCTACCTTTTCCTTCTTTTCTTTCTTCCTTTATTACTTCTTTTCTTTTCCCCCTTCCTCTCTTCCTTTCTCTTTCCTCTTCCTCCTTCCTTCCCTTTCTCTTTATTGTTCTTCACTTCCTCCCTCCATCTCTTTTTTCCTTCCTTTCTTCCTTTTTTTTTTCAGTTGATCAGTTGATCCTCACATGGCAGGAAGTCATGGCTCTTTCCCAGCCTAATTTCCCTCTTAAATGCTCTGCAACTTATCAGCAACTTTCCTAAAGTCTTGCACCTGGGATGGAACACAGTATTCCAAATATTACCTGTCTAAAATAGAGTACAGAGAGACTATCATGTTTTTATTCAATGAGTCAATCAACACAAAAGAAAAAAAAAATGAAACGTACTTTCATGGAGGGCACTCTCTAGGGAGACATGTCCATATATTCAAAATATATATGAGATAGTAGTTTGAGAAAGAGAAAGACAAGAGAAAGGCTTCTTCCAAGAGGTGGTACTTGATATAAATCTACAAGAAGCCAAGGGATGATCATTATTCTTGAAAGCTAATAATAAGAGCATTTATTTATATAGCACTTTAAGGATTGTATGTTATCTTATCTGACCTTTCAAATAATCTTGGGAGGTTTTTTTTCTCCCCATTTTACAGATGAGAAAATCAAGGCTGAGAGATATGAAGAGATTTGCCTAGGGTCACAGAGCTAGCAAGTTTCTGAAGTCAGATTTGAATCTAGGTCCAATATTCTTTTCTCTATTCTACCTAAGCTTGGCTGCTCTCACTAAAGTCCAAGAGTCCATTTACCTTTTCAGTAGCCATATTGAATTCTTGATTCAATGTGTGTGAGCTCACAGTCCACAAAATATCTATATCTTTCTTTTGGCATTGAAGTTTGCTCAAGTAAGTACCTTAATCAACTTAGGTCAAAGTCACAGAAAACTTCAATTTAATTATTTAGGTTTTTCCTTCTATCATACACATATGACTATTTCTAGAAATGCCTCAGGGCTAGTGGATCTTAGGGGTTAGAGATGATCTGGTAGGATCAGTCATTTATTAAGCATTTATTAAGCATCTATACTATGCCAGACGTAATACAAAGACATATAAAAGACAGTCCCTACCCCTGAGTTCACAATCCAATAGGAGTGACACTATACAGACAACTATGTTCAAACAAGTTATATCCAGGATAAATAGGAAGTCATACAGGGGGAAAGCACTAGAATGAACAGGGGTTAGGGAAGGCTTTCTGTGGAAAGTGGGGTTTTAGCTAATATTTGAAGGAAGCCAGGGAAGTTAAGATGTAGTAATGAAGAGCAAGAGAATTCCAGGCATGGGAGGACAACCAGGGAGAATGTCTGTAATAACTGGGAAAAATTTCCCGATAGAAGGCGGCTCAGATTATTTGAGGGGAAACTATTCTATTGTGCTAAATAAAGCCTGTAAAAAAGAATTCTTCATGGGAGACTAGGGGGCCTCTGTGACTACCTTTTCCAAGAACATGCCAGAAACTCAAGCCCTGAGAAAAGACTTTGATCCCTCAGGGGTACCTATTACATGAAAACCCTAAAAACTAAATTGGGGGGTGTCTGTGTGTTTTTGTGTATATTGAGACATGATGAATAGGGCATTTGCTTTGTATTAATATACTAACTTACTACTAAGGAATAGTTTTTTTTGGAGGAGGGAGGGATGTGGAGAAGTGATAATATCCTCCTCCCCCCAACAAAAAAAAAAGGAGAAAAGAAAGAAAGAAAAAAAACAAAGATGCATTTTTTTAAAAATATGAAGGTCAGAAGGAGATATAGACAAGTAGTATAGCTCTGGCATTAACAAATAAGATTTAATGCAAGATGTCCTAAAAAATTTTCACTAAGTTATTAAAACAGAAAAGTGCCCTAAAACTTCTAAGACACTTTATACATACTGAAAGGAAACTAGCATTTATCAGCCATTTACTATGCATCAAGGTAGTAAATAGGGATAAAAATGCAAGTAACATGAAAATCCCAGTAGAGTCTTATTAGGCTCCACCAGTAGGTGAGGTGAAACTGGAAACTGAGGACTTCTCAGAATAATCACTTGATAATTCCAGACCCAATTCCAAAGGTCTGTTTAAGGCTCTGGGAAGATGAACAAAAGACTTGCTCTTCTAGCAGAAATATCTGAGATAATCTCCCGGACCTTTACTTAACTGCTTAGAGAAGAATCTGACTATTTAATGGCCTGAATCAAATATTCTGAGAAGTCAACAAACTGGCTAATCTCTGTTTATTGATTGAGGAAGCCTGAGCTAAACTAGGTCTCTTTGGTTATTCTAGTTCAATGGATTACTTACCTCTAATGGTTTCTCATAAAAGTAGATTAAACCTATAACTTGAATTTAGTTTAAACTTAGGAAAACATACCTGCAAACATTTGTAAACCTTGTGAAACTGACCACCATAAATCCAATACTTAACGTGTAACAAGAAAATTGGATTTACACACATATATTGTATCCAGGTTATACTGTAACACATGTGAAATGTATGGGATTGCCTGTCATCTAGCGGAGAGAGTACAGGGAGGGAGAGGAAAATCTGGAAAAATGAATACAAGGGATAATGTCATTTTTAAAAATTTCTCATGCATATATACTGTCAAAAAATGTATAATTATAAAATTAATAAAATAAAAAAAAGAAACTGACCACCATAAACTCAGGTAAACATATCTGCAATAAGCCAGCTACATCGTCTTGGCTAGAATTTAACAAACCTGTGCTATTTCCATCTAAACAAGCAGTGAAAATTAACTGGATTGGGGAGGGGCCATCATGGATTCTTGTGAGTTATAACTATATAATCGCCTTTAATTTCTGGGACCATGACCTCCCTTCACTAGAGAACTCCAGTGAGTGGACTGTCTGTTTCTCGAGAGGTCCCAATAAAATAATAATAATAAATAATAATAAGTAATAATAAAATAATAAGGGAATGATCATTACTTGACTTGGGAGACCAAAAAGGCACCTAGGGACCTTTTGTCCCAAGTCTCTGGAGTTTGACAGCATTCTTCTCCCTGCTAAGCAAAGGCCTGAAGCAGAGACATTCAGTGGAGAAAGAAACAGAGTGGAACCTGGTATTGTGTATGTGTCTGGAATGAACTTGTACATACAAATCAAGGTAAGGTCTTCGGGAGCCTCGGGATCAATTGGCTGGATCGGGGGAGACCCAAGAGATTAGCTCTCACTAAACTGAGGGGTGTGTGTGTGGGGGGGGTATTGTCAGACTGCAGAGATCCCAAGGGAAAGGACTCACTGAAGCAGCTCTTGGTTGGCTACTAGTAAAGAGTGGTCTTTTTACCAAAAAGATTGGGGCAGGAGTATGGTCCTCTCCTATCATGGGGAAAGTGCAATTAAGGTCCCCAAGCCAGGAACCAGGTCAGGTCAATAGTCCATTAGGGAACCAGCTGCAGAATTGGAATGAATTGCCAAAGTACAAAAAGAAAAAGAAAATGATAAAGTATTGCTGTTTTTTGGGGGGGAGGGGGTGGACAAGATTTGGGCGGAGGAATAATTTGGCCAAAATATGGTTCCTCTGATAATTGGGCATATCAACAATTAAATGTGTATGTTAATGGGAAAAATCCCTTCAATCCAGAAGAATCAATGTATGCAAGCCTCTGGCTTCCAGGGACAAAAGACTGGCTGTTTTTAAACCAGGCAAAAGAAGGGGAAAAAAGAGCCAGAGACTGAGAAAATCCCATCCCACCCCTGGGATCCTTTAATTACAGTCCCACCACCTTATGAGGAAGCAAACCCAATAGGGCAGCCTCCCTTGATTAAACTAGAGAACCAAGGGGCAGCAGGAGTCTGGTATATAGACATTTGGAAAGAGAATTAGAACAGCTGAGGAGAGAATTATTTTATATCCTAGCCGTTCTCTTCACTTCAGAAGAAAAATCAGTTATTAGAAAGACAGCTATGGAAGAGGGAGAGCTCATCCCCTTACAGAAGGAGTGATGGCTGTGGAACAAAAATATCCTCTAGTAAATCCAGGATGGGATAATAATAATCAAGCATGCAGGCAGAATAGGCAAAATTTAAAGGATCTAATTAATACTAGGACCAAGAATTCTTTTCCTGAAAGACAGAATATTAACAAGGCCTTAGAGGTTAGACAGTAAAAGGATGAATCGCCTTTCAGATTCCTAGAATGTCTCAAAGAGGAGATTCAAAAATATTAGGGAATAAACTTAGAAGATCTAGCAACAGAAAGTGTGCTAAAGCTATATTTTATCTCCAATTCATGGCCAGACATAAATAAGAAATTGAAGAAATAGCAAGGATGGAATAATAAGTCAACTGGGGGATTATTGAAAGAAGCAACAAAGGTATATGTTGAGGAGAGATTGGGAAAAAGAGAAGAAAGAGAATCAATGAATCAAAATGCTAGTTCAGACTTTATAAGCGGCCCAAGGTCAGGGAAAAGGGTGGAATAAGAAATCTCAGAAACAAGGGGTGACAGGATCTTCCAGGAATAGAGCAAGACAAGTGAGGGCCCTCTAACCTGTTGGACCTGTAGGAAAAATGGGCATGTTTCTAAAAACTGTGTCAGAAGAAAGAAAAAAAAAATATTAGCATGGAATTGGAGAGCAGAAAACTTTAAGAGGGCTAACTAAACTCAAGCAGAAGAACTGATCATTCAGTTTGTCTGCAACATTTGATTAGGAATTTGGGGAACTCAGTACTATAATTCTGAAATTGTGGGAAATAAATAATAAATGTCAGGTTTATTCTGAATAGAAGATCTTAGAATATGTTTGAATATTGAAATCTTTACTACTTGAGATTTGAACAAATCAAGCTGTATTTGATTTGGTTTATTTTCACAATGGCTTGTTAAAACAAAGTTCTGAGAAATTGCCTGAAGAGATCACATAAAGTGTATTACCCTCTGAAATATTTTGGAGTAATTTGTAAACATTATAAATTGTGCTTTAAATTCTGTCAGCTCTGCTGAGCATGTATATGGGTTTTATGGCATTATTTAGCTATTCAATGCACTGTGAATCTTAAAGGTTCAGAAAGAAAAGGAAAGGAGAATGAAGGTGATTGATTTGTAAGAGCAATTGAAAGTTTTGAATGATTTCAAAAAGTAAGAGGGAGAAATGGGAGGGGATCTTTTGTCTTCAAAGGTGAAAGTTTATTTAAACTTTCTTCCCTTCTTCCCTCCCCCACTGCTTTCTGCTACTTTAGCAATGGAGCATCCTAGTTAGAAGGGCTGTTGATTTGGGAGTTTGTTTCAATATGTAGCAAGAGGGAAAGCGAAATGTTGAGGAGAGGTCGGGAGTTAGGGGGAAGTGCCACTTGGAGTAGGGGAAGGCCGGCAGTGGAAGAGCCTTGTTAGTTTCTTGGCCCTCTGATGTAGAAAGCAAATTGTGATTTAAAGAGACTGCCCTACTTTCACTACAGTAAGTTAATTGATTTAATATTTGTTTCTTTAGGTGTATAATGGTTTCCTTGTTTAAAGGAATATAGTCATAAATAGGATCTATAATTTGGTAGGGTCATTTCTAAAAGTTTAATTGATATTTTAAAAGAATCTTTCAGATTGTTTTATATGGAATTAGAATATTCTGTATAAGTTTTAATCGATTGAGTCATCATAAAATTGTGCCATTATTCAAAGGGACATTATTCAAAGAATAATAATTTTTGTCTTTTTCCCTTTGAAAATGTTTCTGTTGTGGACAATATGCAGTTTAGAATTTGTGTATGTGTTGGGGATTTTAGAGCAAAATTATTTGTGTAATGTTTAACTTATGAAAACATCTACTTAGATATGTAAGATAATTATGTGAATTGACTGGGACAAATTTCTTACTGGTATCAATATAAGGTCATGGTAAATACCTGTTTGGGATTTAGATTTAGATTTAGATTTGTATCTAAAACTTTGGTTAATGAGATTTCTTATTTTTGAATTGGGGTTTGCTGTACCACACAATAGGAAAAGACAACAGTCAAAAGGAAGTTGGAAAGAGACAGGATGAGGAAAGAGTCACAAGGAGGAGGGAAGAGGGATGAGATGATTGACATTGAAGGCATGAGTTTGAAATTCAAAGTCAAGAAAGAAAGAAATTAAGATCTTAAATAAGCTGTATAAAATGAAGATTTATATTTTCAAATACAAGCCTCTTTTTCTGTTCTCTAGATAAGAAAAAAAAACTCACAGTTGTGGACCTTTGGCATGTTCATAGTAACAAATAGGAAAATTTGAAAAAAAAAAAAAAGTCTAGATGTGAACTGGGGCTATTGATAGGCTGGCTGCAAGACTTTGAATGATAACAGCTCTGCCCTTAGATCTGTGGCCCAAGTAAAGTATCATTAGGGTAGCTTTTAAAATTCTGATTTCTTACAAGAAAGCTATCCTGAGGGGTAACTAGTTGGTATAGTAGATAAAGCACCAGCCATGAATTCATGAGGACCTGTGTTCAAATTTGACCTTAGACACAACATTTCCTGGCTGTGTGTCACTTAACCCCAATTGCTTCACCAAAAAAAAAAAAAAAAAAAAAAAAAGATACCCTTAGCTCTCATGAAAGCAGTTATTCCTTATGGGTCCCATGAAGTAGGGGAAGAAACATATATATCTGTATATATATATGTGTGTGTGTGTGTGTATATATGTATATATATATATATGTGTGTGTGTATATATATATGTATATATATTATTATATTATACGTAATATATATTATAATAATATATAATTATATTTATATTTATATATAATATATTAAATATATTAATGGAAAATGAGGCATGGACTGTAAATTTTTTTTAGTTTTTTTTTGAGAAATTCTGGGTGGGAAAATAAGTCAAATTTGTGATAAATTTATGGAATAGTATGGGATAGTTTTGGACTTTAAAGACTAGACAAAGCCAAGGGGACTCCGGGATAAGGTGTATAGTTGGGAGGAGGGGAGCAAAAGGGAAGGCTCCTTTCTGTAGTTTAGGAAATTCCCGAAACCCTCTGCAATTATGACATGAGTCAGAGCCTTGCCCATAGACAGTGAGAGAGGTTTCTCCTTATAGAAGTCACCTAAACAATCTCTTTACTCTATCTATATGTGGGGAGGACGTTTGTCTCATGAAGGCACCTGCCTACCACACAGGTACCATGTGGAGACCCATTGCATCATTGTATCAACAAGGGCAGAATAGTGACTCGGCCTATTTCTTGCTGGTAAATCAGAAAAATGTACGACTAATGGAGATAGAAATATCAATTGATGCTAGAAAGGGATATAAGTGTGACTCGGGATTTCTAGGGTGGATAGAGCATTTAAAGGACCAAAAAGGAAAACAGAGGGCCTCTGTGGTGCCTCTTTTGGTCACAAGATGGCGGCATTTCCACACAACAGGCCATTTACTTCAGCTTCTTGGAAGGAGGGCTGTATTCATTGTTACCTTTCTGGAGGGCTTTGGCCATGTTCCTTCTAGTGCCCCAAAGAGCCAGGAAGAGATGTTGTTCTGCAATGCCATCTCTTCCTCAGCCTTGCCACTCACCTTGCCACTGGCAACTTTAGCCATTAAGACTTTGGCCTAATTCAAGGTTGCTCCAACCTTGGGATCCAAGAAAGTGCCAGGCTTGTCTCCCTTCACTTTCTCCTTTTTACACACCTTCTAAAGAGCCTTCCCAGCAGCCTCAAGGCCACATCCATACTATACTCTCCTCCCTCTCTTCTCAGATTCTGGAACCATTATCACAACAACTCTGCCATTGTTCTGGGGAAGAATGTCCATCCATTCCTCTAGGGCTCCACTTGTAGCCTTTCAGACCAAAATGTAACTGCCTTGAAAAAAAGAATGATCTCTGCTCTTGTATTTGTACCCTTCCTGCTTAGCACAGTGCCTTAGCAAGTAGTAAGTGCTTAATAAATGCTTTTTCATTTGTTCATAATTCATTCAATTCAACAATAAATCATCAAGCATATATTAAGTATATACTAATGCCCATAAATAACAGCAGATGTAGAATTTGATGTTTTGGGACCCCATTTCCCTGGGCTCTGAGTATCTAAAGAGATAGGGCATATTAGAGCCAGACCCCATCTGCCCCCTCAGGGTTTGGAGGGTACCTTGGATCTTATATTAAGATCTTGAGCCCACATCAGATGAGTTCCTCTCTTTGTTGCCAAGTGAGTAGCAACCCAACTCCCCATTTAACATCAATTAGCTTTTACATGGTATATTTCCTTTGGAGCGATAACAAAAGCAAAAAGATTCCTCCAAAAAAAAAACCACCTCAGAAACACGTTTTACCTTATACTACCTCAATCTCTTAGAAGAATAGGCACAAAATTAGTTCTGTCTATATATTAATCCCAATAAGTCACGTCTAGTGGCAGTTTGCCTGCAAAATGAATCCTTGTCCCACCCACCTTTCACCTGGCTCCCAGAGATTATTCCTGAAAGTAACTACTTGCTTCTCAATGCATTAATGTTGCCTGGCACTTTGATGCTGGGGTGTTAAGGCACCAGGACACAAGTGTTCACTCTTCTAACCATTAGACATTTCCAGGGGCAGAGGTTCTAATCCTTTTACCTAGAACAGAAAAGAACAATTGTAGAGGCCAAAGACCCCAGTCCATTTCACAGGGCCACATGTTGGCCTCAGTGGGGAAAACCCAAGGTTTCTGCTCTTTCAGAATTTTCTCTTGTTGGATACTAGTGGTAAAGACTCAAAGAAAGGACAGAGCAGCTAAGAGGAAATGGCCAAGACTAGTCCTTAGTCCCTTTGATTCACCATACAGTTAGCCATCTGAAACCAGTTAAAGGAAGGTCTCTCCCAGGCACTTCCAATACATCACACACACACCGCTCCAGAAGCTGGCTCTAAGCCTCTTTCACTTAGGGAGAAGCTGTCAGAGGTTCTTTATAAGTATACCAGGCTCTGTTTCATAACCATATGCTCAACCACATGGTAACCATGACAAGGAAAAGCACATGTAGTTCAGTGGAAAGAACACCAAATTTGGAGTCAAGATCTGAGTTCTAATCAGAACATGACCATCTACCCTCTTGCTGAACATGCACCAGTCACACAACTGCTATGTGCCTTACCTTCTTTTTTACTTTTATTTTCCCCACTTACACATAAAAACATGTAACCATGAAAGAAAACCACAAAAGAAAAAAAAGGAGAAAAAAGAAAAAAAAAAAGTGAACATGGCATGTGTTTTTTCCATATTCAGTCTCCATAATTCTCTCTAGATGTGGATGGCAATTTCCATCCAAAGTTTTTTGGATTGCCCTGGATCACTGAGAAGGGCTAAATCTGTCATAGCTCATCATCCCACAATCTGCTGTTACTTTGTACAATGTTCTCCTGGTCCTGCTCATTTCACTCAGCATCAGTTCATGTAAGTCTCTCCAGACCTCTCTGAAATCATCCTGCTGGTCATTTCTTACAGAACAATACTATTCCATTACATTCATATATCAAAACTTATTCAGTAGGAGTACTGATGGGCATCCACTCATTTTCCAGTTCTTTGCCACCACAAAAAGAGCTGCTACAAACATTTTTGGTTTTGTGGTTCCTTTTCCCTCTTTTATTATCTCTTTGGAATACAGACCCAATAGTGTGTGCCTTACTTTTGTCAACACTGTAGTGACGGGGTAAATTAGCTGGCTTTTAAGGTCCCTTCTAGCATGATCTCTGCTGAGAGCTCCTGAACCCCAGCTTTTTGGAGGCACATTTCCTTTAAAGGAGAGGAAAGCTCCAAGGACACGCAATCCATGAATCCAGCCTTCTGGAGAGAGAAAGAGAAATATTGACCAATGTCATTCCCCTTGGGACAACTAAGTGGCACTTCAGGGGATAGAGTACTAGACCTGTAGTCAGGAAAACTCTTCTTTCTGAGTTCAAATCTGACCTCAGATAATTCCTAGCTATGTGACCCTGGGCAAGTCACTTCACCCTGATTGCTTCAATTTCCTCATTTGTAAAGTAAGCTGGGGAAGGACATAGCAAACCACTTCAGTATCTCGGCAAGAAAACCGAAATGGGGTCACAAAGACTTGGACATGACTGAAACAAGTAATTCTCTTGGAAAGAGATTAGGGCTTAAAGGTGTTCATGTAAAGGCTGTCAGCTAAATCCATCTCTTTCTCACACCCCATCAAGAACAAGATTGAATTTTACCATGTGAAATAACTTAGGAATGAAAATAATTTTCACCAAGGCAGGCAGTAGTGTGCTGGTAATTGTTTAAAAACCATCTCTCTGAGAAGAAAAAATTTGCAAAATATGCAAGGGATATTTTAAAGTTTAATCTGCATTGTTAACATTTTCCATCATTTTCTTAATTCTAAACAATTAACAAAACAATAAATCAAATCCCCTTTCATAGTGTTTGCCAAATTCCAAGGTTTAAATGCTCACATTGAAAATTTAACAATCAGCTCTTATGATCCTGTTCCAGCTAGCTCCAGCACATCTTGGCAGTAAGATCATCTTCATTTAAAAAAATTACAAAAAAGCAAAGGACCAAGCTACACTGATGTTGTGCTAATCAGGAGTTAGTCAATAAGCATGTATTAAGAATTTACTATGCAGCTGGCATTATGCCAAGAACTAGGGATATAAAGAAGGGCAAAATTACAGATCCCACCCTCACGGAGCTCACAGACTAATGGGAGAAACAACCTATAAATAATGATACACAAATAAGCTTTGGAAAGGATAAATAAGAAATAATCACCAAAGAGAAGGCAATAGAGATGGGTTGGGGAATGATCCCTGTAAATGATAGGATTTTAGTTGAGATTTAAAGGAAGGTAGTAGCCAGACATGAGGAAGTAACGCACTCATCTGTGGAAGCTAGACACTGAAAATTGACAGAGCCAAGAGATGGACACCTGAGTGGCACCATGGACAGACCTCTGAGTCTGGAGTCAGGAAAACCTGAGTTCGAATATGTCCTCAGACGTGACATATGTGACTCTGGGCAAGTTACTTGATCCTGTTTGCCTCAGTTTCCTCATTTGGAAAATGAGCTGGAGAAGGAAATGACAAACTATTCCAATATCAGGGTCATGGAGTCAGGCGTGACTGAGCAGCAAGAAATGGAGTGATAACCTACACATGAACTAAGGAAAATTTCTCTCTTTTCAAATACAGTAAAATATAAAAATCATTTTTATATCGTAAGCCATTCAAATTGACAGTGAGCTAGATTTGGCCTTTGGGTTCTAAGTCCTGCAAGTCCAAAGCATTATCAAGGAAACTTATTGCAGACTTGAGAAGTCCACTCTCTGAGTCCAGTTCTTTCATATAATATTTACCTACCCCAGTGTACATTTGTCTTGTTCTAGTTTTTTTCCCCAAAGTGAACTCAATAAACAATGGAGGTCAATTATCAGATAGTTGATATTCTTAAAACAATCCAAACTGACAGGCTTCCACCACAATTAATGAAATCTCTTGTTTAAAAAAATTACAAAATGGACTGAGTGTGGATCACAACATAGTATTATCACTTTTTTGTTGTTTGCTTGCATTTTGTTTTCTTTCCCATTTTGTCCTTTTTGATCTGATTTTTCTTGTGCAGCATGATATATGTGGAAATATGCATAGAAGAACTGCCCATGTTTAACATCTATTGAATTATTTGCTGTCTAGGGGAGAGGGTGGGAGAGAAAGGAGGAAGGGAGAAAAAAAATTGGAACACAAGGTTTTGCAAGAATGAATGTTGAAAATTATCTGTGCATGTTTTGAAAATAAAAAGCTTTTATTTAAAAAAAATGAAAAAGTTACAAAAGGATGAGATTTGTAGGATTGCCAAGGAGGTAGTTGATTATCATCTTAGTGCTGTGCCAAGCTCTCCCTCTAGGTCCCAATCTTCTGGTGAGCAAGGCCAGCTCATGAACTCACCCTCCAATCAGTGTGTGCCTATTTCTCCAAGAAACCCTATAGTAGCTGAAGTGAAGCAGGACTGAGGGACCCAGAACTTTTAGTTCCTATCTTCAGAGAAAGAAACAGGGAAGGATTCTGGGAAGATGGTGGAGTAGGTATGTAAATTTCAACTCTCCCTATTTCCCCCACAAATAGAACAAATTTGCGCCTCAGTGAAAACATAGACTCAGAAAAAATCAAGAATACTTGGGGTAGAACAGGGGTCCTTTAATACAATTTGAGATTAGAAGAAAGACCGGGGCTGGGATTAACCCATGTGAAGTACAAACACCTCTAGGCTAGCTCCAAGGAAACACCAAATGGGGACTCCCGAGGTGAGCCTCAATAGGAACCACAGAGACTTTCACCTCTTTGTTGAGTGGGGGTCTGAGTCTGGGAAGACTGAGGGAACCTCACCTGATTAGGAACATCAATCCCTACTGTGCTGCTGAGACTGGGCCTTAGGTGAGAAGGAACCAACACCCCGTGAATGCAGAGGCTGTGGGGTAAGGACACTGCTGGCTGTGGGCACTTGCTGGAGGGTGGAGCTCTTGGTTTGGGACTTCTAGTCAGAGGGAAGGGCTGAAGTAAAGCCAGAGACATCACCCCCTCATCCCAAGATTAGAAGTGTTAACACTAATACTTCTTATTTTTAAAAAATGAGCTGGCAAAGAAGAAAGAATCCCACCATAGAAATATACTATGGGAACAGGGAAGACCTGGTCTCATCTTCAGAGCCGAATTAAAGCAAAAGGTCAGCAGGGATAGGAAAGGTGTGTGTATGTGTGGGGATGTGTGTATATATCTATCTATCCTTTCTTAATTATAGCCTGCTTAGTGTGAGGGGGAATTAAAGATGGAAAAAGAATAAAGTAAAAAAAAAAGATGCACAGCAGAAGAATAATTTACAAGAAAGTAAAGAAAAGATGAATGCTCACAAATTTGATTTCTTCTACTAGTAGTCTATATACTTTCTTGAACTGGTATTTGTGGTTATATATTTTGAATCCTCCCTAATGTTCTGCTGGGCACATGACAATGTTCTCTTTTTTGTTTGTTTGTTTTTATTCCTTTTCTGTTTTTTTGTTTGTTTTCCTATTCTATTTCTTTAAATAAAATAAATGTGGAAAAAGAAACATCCACTTTGGAATTTCCAGGGAATCTAAGTCAAACTCCCTGGCCTATAGTTTGAATGACCAGTTCCCCAATCTTTTTGGAAGATCAGATCAGTTGCTTTTCTCCAATTGTGAGCTATTTCTCCCACTTTTCATCTTTTTTTTTCAAATCTTAAGGATAGGTGTTCCCAGTGATGGAGTTCATCTGGACCAAGTGGCTGGAATCATCAAGGACAGCCCAGTATCCTATCTGTATCTCTTTACTCATGTGAAACAGTGATTCCTTGTTAATCATTTGCAATCTGTTATTCCCAGCAGAAAGATCATTCTACTTTACAGAGAAACCAAAAACAAAATAAGGAATGAGCTGTTCTGCCTTCTCTAAGTTGTCAGTTATCATGATTCCATCTACCTCTAAGTAAAGGTCTGCTCCCTTCTTTGAATCTTCTTTTTCTCATAAGATAACTAAAACAGCTCCCCTTTTCTTTCCTCAACATTACTGACACTATTTTTGAAGGATCATGCTACTCTTAGATTCATCTTCTGACTCCTGGCCTTGCCTCCAATTTCCATGCATTTCATTTTTAAAAAAATCTAAATCAGCTGGTGAACTTCCTGTGTAGCCACATAAGTCTCTTTAAACAAATCCTCATTTTTCTTCCTCAGTAGAATCATTTACCTTTCTGCCTTTAAATTTTCATTCTTGACAAACAACTTTGAAAGGCTTAGGCTCTCGGACCAGTACAGTGGCTAGCCACAAATCCAGAAGACTCAAAATGAAACATGCTACCCATCTCTTGACTGAGAGGTGATGGATTCAGAGTGCAAATTGAAACATTTGTTAGACATAGCTTGACTATATGTGTCTGTAACAGAAATTTTTTCTTGATTTCTCAATGTGGCAGGTGGAAAAAGAGAGAATAAATCCAATAAGAAAATAATATTTAACAAAAAATGTAATTATTTCATTTTTCAGCATCTTTCATCTCAAGTGGGCCAATTTACCCTGGAGCATTTTACTCTGTGGAATTCTATTTATCTTTCATCTGAACTCTTTGAAATCTACTTTCCCAAAATCAAGATGTGTGTCCAGATTTCTTCTTCCTTATTACAAATTCTAGGAGGGAGTACTCATTTACCCTCAGGGTTTCCATCATTTTATGCCAACAACTAGGTACTCTGTGTTACTGAAAATCAGATCCAAAATAGAAATTCTCTTGTTATGTAGCATAACACTGATTACACTGGCCCCCACTGACAAAAGGCCAAAGATATTACAAACCCCTCTCCCTTCCTCAGAGTTCTCAGGTATCCTTAAGGGAGTTTGGGATTTCCAGGCTCTCTCTCTATCAGTCCCCATAGTATTCCCTAGATTGTCAGGATGTGGGGTCTCTGAGCTCCACTTTCATTTAGCCACTAATAGTCAGATTAGCTTTTACAAAGAAGTATTTATTTCAAAGTATAATCATAAATATATAAACTTCTTGCCTAAGAAGTGAGGCTTAATTCCCACTCTATGCCATCTCACAGAGATGGGAAGGGGAAGTGGATTAAATTCATAGCTTAGCTGTGTTCCTATGGTACACAGTCCTAAATTCCAAGTCCAAAGCTCCTCTTGGGTTTGAGTCTCAAGTACCTTGGCTTCCCTGTAGGCTGGACGGTTGCAATCCTGACTCCAAGGTCAGCACAGCTTTAACTCCAGGGACCAGTGAGGATTATTGCCGACACCTAGAAACTGAACACAAATAAAACAGAATAGAATCATAGATCCACAGACCCATTTTTCCAGACACACAAGGCTTAAAAGGAGAGGAGAAAAGAAATACTCTTCCCCCTTACTGATCCAGCTCAAGACATCCATACTGTGGGTGAAATGTGGGTGATCTTCACCCTCTGGATGCAACAGCAAAGAACACCCAGGAAAGAAAATGAGACTGTCCTAATTTAAGTTTTTTTTGTTTTTTTTTTTTTTAAACCGATCCTCTTCCAGTTTCATAGCCAATGACCAGTATACCCAAATACAAAGTTTTGCAGATTCAACAAAACAAGAAACATATCAAAGTTTTCCCAATATTTCTGTTTGCTTAGTCTTAGCCTTTTCCTAACCCACAAGTAGGTTCATTTAGAAAAGTGGCCAAAAAATGTAAATTATCTGAGAGTTTTAGGCACAGGCTTTCTCACCCTA
This sequence comes from Sminthopsis crassicaudata, assembly GCF_048593235.1. Lineage (NCBI taxonomy): Eukaryota > Metazoa > Chordata > Mammalia > Dasyuromorphia > Dasyuridae > Sminthopsis > Sminthopsis crassicaudata. The sequence continues at coordinate 71,895,683 of NC_133623.1, forward strand.
AGAAGTTGTAGGGTATTTTGCTTTCACAAAAAGCAGCCTCCTCAGTCAGTTTAAATGCAGAAAAAAGCAATCAGAGCATTTCTACTAGCCTAGTGATTCCATAATTCCTCCTAGTAAACTAATTATCGTGACTCTTTTGGGAAATCCGTCATATAGCAGATATCAGGATAGCAATATTACACAGGATTTAACAATACAAAAAGTATCCATATTTAAATAGTCAAGCAGTCAGCAATTGAAAAGTTTGCAAAATTATGCCAGTGGAAACTGACTTGTGAAGTAACACACACTATTAAAAAATCTGCTGGATTGATTCATTGATTGGGGGGAAGGGCTATCTCTGAGATCTCTTGGTCTAAGGATATCTAAAGCAAATATCCCAGCCAAAGACTCTCTCCAGGAATCCCCAGATCCCAGATAAGGTCCCACATGTAACACTGGCTACCCTAGCCTTGAGTGTCTGAAGGGTAGGAAAGTTACATTTCCCTCTTCTCCCAGCGTTCTCAGGTATGCTTAAGGGAGATGGGTCTATAGAGGTTGGGTTATCGAGGAACTATAAGAGATTGGGGTATCTAGGCTCTCTGCCATTGATTCCAATACTAATGATGTTTCCAAGGGATGTGGAGTCCCCTAAACTCCACATCCATCTAGCTACTAACAGTTGGGTTAGCTTTTTACAAAAGAATATTTATTTCAAAATATAATTACTAATATACAGACTTACTGCCCCACACATGGGGCTTAATCCCTCCTCTATACCACCAGTCTCTGGGGAGGGAAAGAGGATTAGGTTCATAGCATAACTCTGTTCCTATGGCACACAATCCCAAATTCCAAACCCAAAGCCCTGCTTGGGCTTCAGTGCCAGGCACTCTGGGCCTCTCAGGGCTTCCTAATATTGGCTGCAATATTCCACCTGGAATCCTGGCTCTAAGGTAGTCATGGATCTAACTTCAAGATCCATTGGGGATTTCTGCTTCCACGAAGAAACTAAGGAACCCCCTGCCCTGACCCATTTCTTAGGGCAATGGGGCTCAAAAATTGAAAGGAGAAAAAAATTCCTCCCCACTTCCTGGTTCAGTTTAGAGAACCCATACTATGGGTGAATCATGTATGATCTTCACCCTCTGGTCCCATCAGAAAAAAAAAAGCAAGCTTGTGCCAGTCTGTTAGTTTTCAAAACACATCCTGGCTCTCTTTGGAGCCAATTGAAGGAGGTAGTAGGGAATCCATGTGGTAAGGAAATAAAGAGAAACAGAGTGCTTCCATCTTACTCAAGCTGGGAATTTACCAACAAAGCCCATTACAGTAGGATGAAATTAGCATTAAGGGAAGTTAAGAAGTTATTAACTATCCTGCTTTTGTCAGAGTGGGAAAGCTCTAGCCAATGGGCGGATGATTGAAAACCCCCATCAGTACTATATCATACTTCTGTTCTGAGCTTGTGATCTTTTTTTCTCATTCTGTTTCAATTATCCGTACTACATTTCAAGGAGAAAATCCCTCTTGTTTCTCCCTCCTGTAATCTTCACAACTATAACCCTATTCCTGGGTTTCCTCACATTAGTAAAGCTTTTTAATATACAATTCTATTCTATACAATGTATAATTCTGTTCTACCTCACCCAGCTTATGTCTCTTGAATAAAGTAAACCCTTCTAAACCCAAAATCTCATTATGGGTTTTCCTCTCACTGGTTCTCAGTGAAACCCCTGAGGTCAAATAGACCACCTTTATTTAAGTCATCTAGTTCTTGTTAAATGTGGGACAGTTGTTTATGAATATTTAAGGCCATGACTTTACTACTGGCTCCTTTCTTGGATCTGTCTCCTCTGAACTCCTGAGTGCCTCAATTGCTATTCACCTTCCTTTGGACTAGCTACTCTCCATGACACCTAGATTGAAAGATATGCATAGGCAACTTTCTCTCTTCACCCCTCATTTGTAGTGCAAAGCCCCTTTGTTTAGCTAGTTAATCATTCCACTAAGGCTGCAGGGCTCTAACCTGGATCTTCCCCAGTCCTTGTGGTTTCTAGCTTCATTACTTCTCAGTAGGGGTCACAAGTTCTCCAGTTCTAACATCCATTGGTTCCTCACTACCATCCTGATTATATTGGAGACAATTCCACTTTTGTTTCTGCTCTAGGATTTTTCCTCATAAAAGGAAATGAGTAAAAAGTTATCTACTGTACAAACATGAGCCAGCTAGAGGACAAATCCTTTATTTTGGCTGCTAACTAGTCATTTACATTTCACCTCTCCGGAGCACAATCCGATCAAACATTGTCTTCTTTCTAATGGCCCCTTTTTCTCCTCCACTGATTCTTTGTAAAGAAAACAAGAGATCGGGCTGGAGACACACATGGCACGAGATGAAAGGCACAAAATCAGATGATCAGATGGTGGGTCTCATGTCACTATTCCCTTCCTTCTGAGGACTGGAGATTAGGCAGAGAGTGTGTGCCAAGGGATAGAAGTTAAACCTGCACAGTAAAAGGAGAAAGTCTGCTCTGCACTGCCTTTCCTATTCCACTCTCCTCAAGGGAAGGTGCAGCAGTCCGAGGAAGAGCTGGCTCTTCTTATCTTTTATTTATTTATTTATTTATTTATTTATTTATTTATTTATTTATTTATCTGTTTATTTATTTATTTATTTGTTTGTTTGTTTGTTTGTTTGTTTGTTTGTTTGTTTGTTTGTTTGTTTATTTATTTATTTGTTTGTTTGTTTATTTGTTTGTTTGTTTATTTATTTATTTATTTATTTATTTATTTATTTATTTTAAATGTGTTCCATCTCTGGCCAAAAATCTGTGAAACCTAAATTGAAATTATGATTTAGAAATCCAAGTATCTTTCTCTGATAAAACTTTTTTTAAAAAATCTGTGAAATCTAATTGAAATTATGATTTAGAAATCCAAGTATCTTCCTCTAATAAAACTTTTTTTTAAAAAATCTGTGAAACCTAAATTGAAATTATGATTTAGAAATCCAAGTATCTTTCTCTGATAAAACTTTTTTTAAAAAATCTGTGAAATCTAATTGAAATTATGATTTAGAAATCCAAGTATCTTTCTCTGATAAAACTTTTTTTTAAAAATCTGTGAAATCTAATTGAAATTATGATTTAGAAATCCAAGTATCTTCCTCTGATAAAACTTTTTTTTAAAAATCTGTGAAACCTAAATTGTAATTATGATTTAGAAATCCAAGTATCTTCCTTGATAAAACTTTTTTTAAAAAATCTGTGAAATCTAATTGAAATTATGATTTAGAAATCCAAGTATCTTCCTCTGATAAAACTTTTTTTTTAAAAATCTGTGAAACCTAAATTGAAATTATGATTTAGAAATCCAAGTATCTTCCTCTGATAAAACTTTTTTTAAAAAAATCTGTGAAACCTAAATTGAAATTGTGATTTAGAAATCCAAGTATCTTCCTCCGATAAAACTTTTTTTAAAAAATCTGTGAAACCTAAATTGAAATTATGATTTAGAAATCCAAGTATCTTCCTCTGATAAAACTTTTAAAAAAATCTGTGAAACTTAAATTGAAATTATGATTTAGAAATCCAAGTATCTTCCTCTGATAAAACTTTTTAAAGGCACATGTTCATTCCTTAAATTATTTTTTCTTCTGGCTTCAATGGATAATAATGATGAAAATATAACCTGTTGGTCCTATAATCTTCAGTTTTTTCTGCAAGATTTTGTTATCACTAGCAATATAATCAGTGAAGCTGATAAATAAATCAAAAACGTCTGAAAAGACTCCCACCTCTGCAAAGTAGTGGCAGGAAGAGGTGTCTTTTCATGTTCTCTTTTGGGGACCACTATCTTTCTTTGTAATCTTGTAACCTCAATCTTCTGATTTTTAGCTTTTTAAAAAACTCAATAATATTTTATTTTCTAAATTCATTTAAAAATACTTTTCAACTTATTTTTGTAAGATTTTCTTCCAAATTTCTCTCTCTCCTTCCCTTACCTCCCCTCTCCTCAAGACAGAAACCATCTGGTATAGGTTAAACATGTGCAATTTGTAGCCTCAGTTTCCAATTGTTTTGTAGTCAGGAGTCAAAGAGCATCATGTTAAGAATCCCTGTTGTTGGGTACAACAATGAGATAACATAACCAAAACTTCTGAACAATTAACAAAAGATAAAGATTTTGTTAGTGGGGGAAGTGGGAGAAAGTTTATCGGTTCTTTTCTAGTCTTCTCCATCTGGGCCAAATCTTATAATTTGCAGAAAAAAGAAAGACGAAGGGGAAGAAAGGGTAAAGCAACTCCACCATCACATGTAGCTGTGCCGAGTTGTTTTTCAGTCATGTCCAACTCTTTGTGGCCCTATTTGGGGTTTTCTTGGCAAAGATACTGGAGTGGTTTGTCATTTCCTTTTCCAGATCATTTTACAGATAAGGAAACTGGGATAAACAGGGCAAAGTGACTTGCCCAGGGTCACACAGCTAGTAAGCTTCTGAGGACAGATTGGAAGTCAGGAAGCTGACTCAGGAAGAAGCCATACTCTTTTTAAAGAAGAAATACCTGAGTATAATCAGTTCTGGCATCTATATACTGTGTGTTTCAAAAACATAATATATTAAGGAACAAAAACTTCAGCTTTCCTCACAGATGGTTTCTTCCATAAAAAAAAAAAAAGTGGGAACACAGAAAACTGCACTTCAAAATAACCCCCAACTACTGATGGCCACTTCTGCAAGCAAGGGAAAAGTCTTTATCTTATGTATTGTGTATGTTCTAATACAGTAGAAACTGTGGATGGAGGAGGGCCGGTCCACAACACCTCCAAACCTACCCTCATCCCCTTTGGCCCCTACTCTCATCCCCTGTAGGTCCCAAGGTCCAAAGCCTGCTCGGTTTGCTTATACAGACTAGGGTGCAGGCCAAGGAGAATCCTGAGGCTATAGACTGGGTCACTATTTTTTATAGCATTTATTTATTCTTAACCATTAAATATAAGGAAAACAATTTTACTGAGGTTTTTTTTTGTTTTTTGTTTTTGTTTTGTTTGTTTGTTTTTTGTTTTTTGGATGTGTTGCTGATGAAATTTCTTTTTACACTGTTGTTAGGATATAAATCATTTCCTAGTTCTCATTTAACTATATCATTTATACACATCTTCCCAGGTTTCTCTGAAACTGTCTTTTTTGGTTTCTTACAACACATAGTATTCTATGATATTCATATACCATAATTTTGTCAGTCATTTCCCCATAGATGGACACCCCACTGGTTTCTAGTTCTTTGCCAATACAAAAGGAGCTATCTACACATGAGGACTTACCCTCATTCTTTGATCTCTTTGGAGATCAAAGGCCTTGTAGCAATATTGCCGGGTCAGTTGAACAGCTTTTGGACTGGTCCAGTTGACAGCTCCATCCACAATGCCTTGTGCTAGCTGACACCTGTCTCCTTTCTGATGACATGGTTTCCCTGAGCACCCTATTGTGCACTAGTTGCGCTGTGAATCATTCTCTCCTCTCACTAGTTGAGGCTGGGGAGTTGGAATACTTGTGGTTCCCCGTGGCCATTTCCAGGCTCCCTCTCCCACCATAGATATTGATTCGATCCATATTTAACACCCAATTAAGATTTCTAATAACTGCTATCTACAGATCTGCAGACCACTCCCCTTCCTTCCTCAGGGAATTCAGTACTGGCTAACAGACTTTCCTCCCCAATTCATGCAAGAGGACCTCAGCATATTCAACAAATATTGTGATAATCTTTCATTTACCACAGTTCTTCAACTTAGTCATTCCCCATGATGTCCTCCTCCTCCTCCTCCTCCCACCACGGCTACCTACAGAGGTGGTCTTAGCCTTGATAGTGCCATCACCCTATGCTTTGCTCGTCAAAACCCTATTCTTCATCCTCCTCAAGACATCCATCCTTCCACTCTTCCTCTCTTTCTCAGGTCAGCATCCTTGCTATGGATACATGCTCTTGTTTTTCTCATCTTTGCCCCTTTGGTGAAATAGTTCAACACTCCAAGGCCCTCTTCCCTTGCCTCTGTGCCATATTAACAATCTCGTCCTTTTAGTCTCCACATTGGTTTTCCTCTCCTCTTTTTTTTTCTACTTACTGGCTACTGAACAAAGCTGGAGGAAGTCAGGAAAGTCTGCTGACTGATTTGTGTTCTAGACCCCCAACTGCGTTCTCACTGAAGCAAGGCAATCCTGCCATATTTCCTTAATCTACTCTCCCACTCACCACAGTGGCTTTGTCAGTCTATGCAATCCCTCTTCAAATCTCCCACAGCTCTTTCCATGTGGTCAGCCTTATGACAATGCAGGTACTCACACATGCACACACCACACAAACAAGCATGCAGCACAGCACACAAATGAACACGCAAACTCACGTATGCACACACTCAGTTGTACATGCATACTCACACAAAACATGCTTGGACAGGTATTTTTGCATTTACATGTAAAACTCTCACACAGAAACATGCAGATTCATAAATACCCACAAGTGTGTGTACATTCCGTGACACATGAACACACTCACAAATGGGCACACACATACACAAATGTGCACTTACATACATGCACACGATCACCCGATATACATGAGCATGCTCTCACAAATAAGCAAACATACAGTGACGATGTTTGGGTGTGTGCCTGTTTGTGAGTGCTCTAGAAACGCATGTGAGAGTGTATTTGTATATTTTGCATGACTATGTGAAAGCACCTAAGTCATTTTGTGTACATGTGTGCCTGTTTATGAGTGCTCTGTACATATAAAGGTGTGTTTGGGTCTCTCCTGTGGCTGTGTGTATGCATGTAAGTGCCTGTTTGTATAAGTGTGTCCCTGTTTGTGAGTGCTGTACACAACTAAGAGTGTGTTTGTATATCTTGTGCAACTCTGTGCACATGTATAAGTGAACGTTTATGTACAGATGTGACTGTGTTTATACACATGTGAGAGTGTGCTTGTGTATCTTGTGTGACCATGTCCATGTGGACATGTCACACATATTCATATATGTGTGTTCCTGTTGTGTAAGTGCATATTCATATGTGTCCCTATTTGTGGAAGTGCATATTAACATATATATATATATATGTGTGTGTGTGTGTGTGTGTGTGTCCCTGTTTGTCTAAGTGCATATGAGAATATGTTTGTGTATCTAGTGTGACTTTGTGCATGTAAGTGAATGTTTGTGCATGTGTGTGCCTGTTTGTGAGTGCTCTGCACATGTGAGAATATATTTGTGTATCTTGTATGACTGTGTGCATATGTGTAAGTGCATGTTTGTGTACGTGCCTGCAAATTTGAAAGAGTTTATGTATGTTTGTGAGTGCACACAAGTGAGAGTGTTTGTGTATTTTGTGTGCCTATTTGTAAGTACTTTGAGTATGTGAGTGTGTTTGTGTATCTTTTATGACTGTGTGTGAGTGCATGTTTGTGTATATGTGTCCCTGTTTATGAATGCTCTAGATATGTGAGAGTGAGTTTATGTATGTGTGTGCCTGTGAGGATTTGTGTACATGTGAGTGTGTATGTACACCTTGTGTGAATGTGTGCCAGTGTGTAGGTTTCTGTGAATGTGTGCCTATTTGTGACTGCTCTGCACATGTGAGAGTGGGTTTGTCTATGTGTGTGCCTGTGTTTCTGTACATGTGTGTATCTTGTGTGATTGTGTGCATGTGTGTAAGTGCATGTGTGTGTACACCTGTTTCTGAATGCCCTACAAGGCGAGTGTGTTTGTGTATTTTGTGTCCCCATTTGTGAGTACTCTGCACATGAGAGAAAGTAATTTGGTGCATGTGTTTAAGTGCATGTTTGTGTATATATGTGCCTGTTTGTAAGTGCTCTGCACATGTGAAAATGACATTGGGACCCAAACTGTGTTTGTCTTTTGAGGTTTTGCTTATTGATATTATGTGGAATTATTATATTGTTTTGAGTTGGGGTCTTTGGGACTATGTTTGGGGAAGAGTTCTTTAACTTGAGCTTCCCTTATTTTTTATTATTCTCTTATTTCCATTGTTCTCTGTCTTTCTGAAAGGTAAAAAATAGACTAAAAAAAATCTCCATTTTATTGTTGAGGAAACTTAGAAGTTAAATGACTTGTCCAGCATCATGCAGTCCTATGCTGTTAGGTGAGATTTGAACTCAGATCTTCCTTTCCCCAAAGTCCAGTGCTCTGTCTACTGTACTACTCAGCTTTTATCCAGAAAACCTAGCACCAATATTAGGCTGCAGCTAAATAACTATGGGAAGCCTAAAGTCATGTTCACCAAACCCTAATTGGGGTCAGCAGGTTACAAGTTCAGACTAAAAGGACAATGGTTATACTTTACCCTAGATAGTATGACTGCAGCTTCCTGGCCTGAGCCACTCTTAAGATTACTGAAGAACATAGGATTGAATATCAGAGAAAACTGGAACAAGATCCCAGACAGTATCACTTAGGACCTAATACTTTAACGTTCTTTCTAAAAGTAGGCAGAGTGTCATCGGGGGGAGGGAATAGAGGGAGGAGGGGGATAAGTTGGAAAAATGAATACAAGGGATAATATTATAAAAAATATATATATATAATAAAAAATTAATTAAAAAAATAATAAAAGTAGGCAGAGGTTGGCTCCAGCATAGACTCCCAATTTAGGAAGGATGCTTTTTAAACTAGATGGGTTTAGCTATGGGTTCTATTGCTTCCTCCTACTCTCTCATAATTGTCAGTTGCTTCTACCTCTCCGTGCCCCCCTCCCCACTTCTTATGGATATATAATGACTTCACATCACTAGAAAGAAAAACCTGGAAAGGATTTCTAGGAATGATTTGTAGGAATTTTTTTTTCTCAGGAAACTAAAATAAAATAAAATAAACAGGTATCTCAGGATACCTGTGGTTTTACTTCTTTTGAATGACAGTTGGGGCTTTGAAGAGAGAGGATATGAGAAGTAAACAGCTGGATATTCAGGTGATGTGTCAACAGGACATAGGTTGATACCATCTGAAGAAATTGGGAATGTTATCACTAGTAGTAGTAGCTGGTGCTTCTCTAGCTCCTCAACATTTGCAAATTACTGAACAAACTATCTCATTTGAACATTACAACAGCTTTGTTTGGGTAAATGCTATCATTGCCTCCATTTTCTGGATGAGAATACTGAGGATTACAGAGAAAAATGAAGGTTCCCACGATCTTGTAAATAGCAAGTATAGGAGCCAGCGAGTCAATCCAGTTCCTTCTGAGGCCAGGAGAGGACATTTCCACTTGACAAGGATGCTCTAATTAGAAGAAAGATTAGGGATTTTCCAAGCTGGGAAGGGATAAATGAACAGGTTCTCTTTCTGAATTCAGAAAGAGGTGTCCTGCTCCCCCAAAGGAACATAGAAACAATCACTGATCAACTTTCCAATAAGACATATGGTTGTTTGAGATGTGTAAGAAAACTCCTTGCATCAATCTTTGGAACTGACTGTTTCTGATCAGCATAGCCTAGGTCTTGACTAAAGGATCTCTAAGCAGCAGACAGGGATGAGGCAGCTTCCCAGCCATTCTATTCAAACATTGCAGCCCCCATAACTGAATAAAGTTCTCTCACGGCAAAGAAACAGCCTTAGCATTTGGAACAGAAAGAAATACCTTCATAGGTTTCACTGAGAGGGGACTTGAATCTGACACTAGTCCCTGCTTAAGGGAAATAACTGTGACGGGGCTGCCAGTAAAGAAATATGTGCCAAGAAGAGACGCGAAAGTGTGGGAGTCCATGTGAGGGAAAATCGTGGTGGGGAGCACTGGGGTGAAGAAAAGAGGGGCAGCTGCAGTTGGGGACAAATGGAAGAAATGCATTTTGATTATGTAATATAGATGACAAAGCTAGGACACGCTCAGATCACAGGAGTAATGAGAACCTTTGATCCTCCGGATCTAGTGCCTTTCCACTGATAGTTTAGCTCTCTCAGAAGGCAAAGGGAATCGCAAGGTGGTTTGCTCCAGACTTGATTGTGACTCCACAGGGGGTCAAATCCTAGTTTTTCTTACTTTCTCTAGAAAGTATCTCTAGATACTGAGCTTCGGGTTTTGTTTTTTTGTTTTTTTTTTTTTTTTCCTGGAGGGGGTGGAACTAGAGAGCTCTCAAGGCTCCTTACAACCTGTTGATTTGGGCGATGTCAATTCTAGGACTGAACTCTAGTCTCAGCACTATTGGTGTGAGACCTTGAACAAGCCCCTTTTCTGGGCCTCTCCCCCCCCCCCCCCTTCCTCAGATGCAGGGATTGAACAGAAGCTTTCTGGAAGGGACCTGGAAGTTTTAAAACCTGTCTAACCTGCAAACTTTGGGCTATTATGGGTCTCCATTTCTCTGCAAAAGGAGTGAGAGGGGCTCATTTTCAGGGCAGCCCACAATTTTAGGAGAGTGCTACCACAAGCAAGCCCCTTCTCTTGTCACAAGGAGGAAGGCTGAGGGGAGATCGGTCCCGGAGAGCCTACCCGGCTTGGGGTCTAGCCTGAACAGGGTAGTTATATTCACAGGCTCCTCCACCTTCCCGGGACGGGGTGGGCGACCGCTTGCTCCGGGTGGGGGAAGGAGAGACAGGCAGGGCAGGGGGCATGGGAGGGAGGTTCTCCCTGGGATGGGAGGAAGGAGGGTGGTAGCCCCACATCCATCCAAGGGCATTACTTGGACAAGACGACTTTTGGGTGGCCCCCTCGGTTTCCTAAATTGAGAGGTCGTTGCACGTGGTGACCCCAAGTTCAGACTTTCCCTTCTTGCCCTCCCCGGGCTCCAGTCTCCCTCTTGCTACAATGCTTTACACGAGTGTGTACCGGGAGGGAGGGGGGAGGGAGGGAGGTTGTCCTTGAGGACGCTTCCCTCCTACCGTGCGGTTGCTCGAGCACTCCCCCCCGCCCCTCGCGCGGAAGGTTTTTTCCCCCGCTTCCAGAGACCCGTTAAACCCCTCTCCAAAGCCCCCCCGCCTCGGCGGCAGAAGTGGGCGAGTCCCTTCCAGAGTCCCAGCCAATAGGAACGCGAGAGCAGCTTGGGCGGGGAGGAAAAGGGGGGACAGGGACCCGGATAGGAGCGGCTAGGTGAGAGCGGCGGGTGTGCGAATCCCGTGACGTCACTAGATCCGACCAATGAAAAGGCGCACCCTGTGAGCGCGCGGACCCTGCGATCTGTTGGTTCTGTTTGTTGTCCGGTAGCAGGAGCGACGATGGCCGAGCGTTGGAGCGGATTTGGGGAGGCCGACAGCGATCAGGAGGTGGCGAACGCCAGAAACAGGCAGTGGGAAGAGTTGTGGGGCACAGAGGAGAACGACTGGGCAGACGAGGAAGACGAGGACGAGGACGAGGAGCCCGAAGACAGGGAGGACGAGGACGAGGAGCCGGAGAGGGACGACGAAGACGAGGACGAGGACGACGAATGGCAGAGCGTGATCGAGGGGAACTGGGAGGTCGAGGAGGAGGAGGAGGACTACGATTGGGAGGAAGAAGAGCAGCAGCAGGTGAAGCTGGAGGAGAAGCAGGAGACGACGGTGGTCCAGGACCAACCCGAACAGATGGAGGAGGACGAGGAGGAGGACTCCCAGCTCTCTCTAGAGGCTCTCCGGGTGCTGGACAGGTTAAAGGTGCGGGGCGGAAGGGGCCAGGGCCGCCGCGGCAGAGCGTTTTTAGTGGGAGGGGTGATGCCTAGGCTGAGGACGCCGGGTGGGGGCACGGCGAGGTGGGGGGGGGGGGAGAAACTCCAAAGAAGGATGCTGAGGACGGAATGCTGGGTGGGGGGAGACGCCGGGGTGCCCTGGGGTGGGAATGGGGGTGGGGAGGGAGTCCTGGATCACCAGGGGGTCTACTGCCAGAGAGTCGAGAGAGGAGACTGAGGCCCAGGGAAGGGAGAGGGATTGAGCGAGCAAACTGTGTTTGAATCTTGCGTCCTTCCAGGTAGTCCTCCGCTGGGCTTGCAGCCCTCTCTACCTACACTTCCTCGCGCCCTCTCGCCTCCTTTTTCGTCTCTTCTTCCTCCGCTTCTCTTCCTTTCCTCTACTCTCTTCTTCCTTCCCACTTTTTCTCTTCTCTCCCCTCTTTCCCCGTCCCTTTCCTTGCCCCTCGTTTCATCCTTTTCCTTTTTCTTTTCCTTTCCCTTCCCCCTCCTCTTCCTTCTCCTTTCCTTCCCCTCCTCTCCCTTCCCGACTTTGCCTTTTCCTTCCCCCCCCACGCTTTTTCCCTCCTCCATTCCGCCCTTTTCCTCCATTCCTCTTACCTGCCTTCCCTCCCCCTCCTCATTCTACTCCGTCCTGCCTTTCCTTCTCTCTTCCTCTTTTCCCTCCCCTCCTTCCTTATTCTCTCCTTCCTTCCTCGCTTTTCCTTACCACCTTTCCCTTCCTGCTTCCCCCTTTCTGCCTCCCTTACCCCTCCCCCTCATATTCCTTCCTTATCTCCAAGAATTCCCCTCTTCCCCTTCCCCTCCTTCATTCCTACCCGTTTTCAACCTTCTTTCCTCTCCCTTTTGTCCTCTCCTCCTCTTTATATTCTTCCTCCCTTTCTATATCCTCCTCCCTTTCCTTTCCTTCTTTTTCCTCATCTCTTCCTCTTTTTCTCCCCATCTTTACTACCTCCTCTCTTTTTTTTAAGCTCCTCTTCCCCCTTCTTCCACTTTCCTTTCTTTCCCCTCCCACTTCTTCCCTCTCCCTCTTCACTTCTCCCTCCTTTTCCCTTTCTCTTCCTTTCCATGTTTTCTTCTCTTTCTCTCCCTTTTCTTCCTCCTTCCTTCCCTCCCTCATTCCATCTTCTACCCTTTCCTTCTTCCATCTTCCTCCAGGGCCCGTCCCCTCCAAGGATTGATAAACCCACAGGCCTCCCCCTTTCTTCCACAGTGTACATTTCCAAGCAATTTCTGCCCCATTGTTGTTGCTTTTGCTATGTCTTGCTGTCCTCTATAAACCTCAGTAGCTCCCTAGTGTCTCAGTGATCAGACAGAGGGACTCCTAACCCAGCTTTCCGGACACTCTACACCTCTCCAGCTTCAGCTCCCCCTGGGCTCCCCTCACATACCCTGTACTCCATTGAAACTGGACCACTTGGCTCACACTAGCATTGCTGTGCTTGTCTACCTCCTTTCCTTGGCTCACACTGTTCTCTCGGCCCCCACCAGAAATACCAACTCCCATTTTTGTGTGACTTTAGGATTTAGAAAATTTAGGGAGTACTTACACATCCTTCTAAGGTTCTTTCCAGGAAGCCTTCTCTGCTCAATGTAGGCAGAAAGGAGTTCTTATTCTCCTAAACCCTTTTTTAAACTGTATATCATGTTTGACCTTATGTTAGAGTCACATATATTCATATTTAATTGTCTTGTGCTGAACTGTTTCTAATTTTTTTCTTTTTGTCCCCTGCCATATCTAGTGTGATGCCTCTCAAGTAAATAAGTAAATATAAATATAGTTCATAAATAAATCTAAATATGTATTTTATAAATAAATATAAGTAGTAAATAAGCATGAAATGACTAAGGTAGATTTCAGTTAAAGCAAGCCCTTTAAATAGCTATGAGTGTTGCAAAATGAAAATACTTTGTGTTATGAAAATTGACTAAGAAGAATAAGTATGTTAAATTTGGTAAACCAAGAGATCATTAGTAGCCTTGGAGAAGGATGAGCTGAGTAGCTGAGTCAGAAGTCAGATTACAAAGGATTGTGGATGTTGTGCAGAGCTGGATATTCCAAGAAGCTTAGCTGAGAAGAGCTAGCTAGGGGATGAGAGCTCCCAGAGCTGGGTGAACCTGATGACTGCATGATCATTTGTTGGGGTTACTGCAAAAATGTTTTGGCCATAGGTTGGGGGGAAAGGGGGGGGTCAAACTATTTATTAAGACCTCTCCTCGTCCTTTTAACTACAACTGATTTTTCTTTTTCCTAATTCAGAGCTTGAACTGTCCATTCATCAAAGGTCTTTATAAAAGTAAGCTGAAGACAGCCAAACAGTTCCTGTGTACTCCTTCAAATTACCGTTTGGATATTCTGGCATGGTTATTTACACGGTAATGCCCCTACCTTCTTCTCTGTGGCCTAAGCAGCTCTGCTTCTCAGACAGACATGTTTATCATATTTTCATGCAATTGTGGCCCCAGAAAGTGCCATATTGTGTCCCCAGATCAGCTTCACAAACCACTTGTTTCAGGCAGGCACATAATGGACACAGACCACACTGACAAGCATTTTTTTGTTTTGTTTGTTTGCTTTTAAGTGTTTTACTTTGTTTTATTTTTGGAAGCAATTGGGGTTAAATGACCTGCTCAGGCTGACGAATCTAGAAAGTATTGAGTGTCTGAGGCTGGATTTGAATTCAAATTCTCCCAACTTCAGGGCCAGTGCACCATCTATGACAGGCATTTGTTAAAGCCCTACTATGCACAACACTGTTAGGCACCAGGGTTACAGACACAGAAAGACAGATCAGTTTAAGGAGCTTCTATTCTATTTAAAGAGACAACAAGCTTATAGGAAGGTATATGCCTTCCTGTAAATATGATAATACTTGATAAATATGATATACTTTACATATGATATGAGATAAAGATGAGATACTTTAGGATTTTAGGAACTAGAAGCTAGCCAGGAGGAGGCACTGCCTAGGCTGAATAGGCGCAAGGAGCTGAGAAAAATAGAAAAAGAAAATGTTTGATATCTACTACTGGCACAAACCCAGGTGATGGAGAAATATCAAAACCTCACTTTTTGGCTAGACTCTAGAGGGCAAAAAGAAAAGTGAGCAGTAATGAGCTTGAAAAGGCAGGAGGGGGTCAGGTTGTGAAGAAGCTAGACAGTTTTGATTTAATCTTCTGCACAACAGGAGGTCACTGAAGTACACAGAAAAATATGGTTTTCCTTTGAATTTTAGATCTATTGGTTTTGTTTATGTGAAAAACAATTGTAAATATTAATGATCAAAATTGTCTATTTTCTTCTTTCCAGCCCCCCCCTGCCTCTTTCCCTGTTGCTAGTTTGGAGTGGCTATTTCTTGTTTAATTTGCTCGTGATGTTTTCTAGCAGTTTTGTTTAAGGAGTCCATACCCTGGGATCTTGGGTCTGGAGGTTGATTTTACACTCTGGTACCATTTTCATTTTCTTCTGCATGTTCTGTATTCTCCGTTGTTTCATTCTTCTTTTCATTTTAATGGGTTCTATTCTGTAATATAGTTTGTAATCTAGTCCTCTTGGACCCATTTCCCCACACTTTTGATTGTTATTTCTCTCAAAATTCTTAACCTTTTTTCCTCCAAATGAGGCTCCCAATCTTTCTTTCCTCCCCACCTGCTGCCTTCCTACTAGGAAACTTCAACACTCCCTTAAATGCCTTAACTAGCCGGCTCCTCATCTTCCTCCCCCTTCCCTGAGCTACCGCTTCACTCCAGCCCGGCCACACACAGAAACGGTGATACTCTGGTCCTTGCTATCCCCATAAAGGCACTATCCATGTGCATAAGGATGCTGAAATTCATTTCTCACATCACAATATTGACTTTCCACCTTTCCTGCTGCCTTCTCATGCCAAATCTTACTCTTTGTCCACAGTGTGGCCCTTAGCCTTTCAGTTCCCTACAGTTGGAATTACCCCTGTACTATTCTCTGTTTTCCCACCTTGATCTCTTGGTGAACCAGCTGAACTTCACGTTCTGCTCTTGAATGTCTCTTATGCTATTGCTGCTCATGCATTGTCAAGCTTCAGTCTTGGCTCATTCTTACCATGACCTTCAGTCATTTACAACATGAAAGTGGAAAAAAAATTGGAACAGTTTTGACTGGTTTTACTGCAACTTTGTTACACAACTTTAATTAAGTCCTCACTGCTGCTAAGCAATTCTTCTACACCTCATCAGCTCTCCATCTTGCTCTCCCTCCTCAAACTTCTCATGGCTCCCTCTCCTTCCACTCTCAATTGAGAACCTCGACTCACATTGAACTGAAAAAATTGAGGCCTTTCACCATAAATTATCTTTTCTTTCATTCTCCTCATGTCATATCACTCAGGTGCCTTCCACCATTATCTCCTCCTTCACTCCTGTCTCATGTGAAAAGGTAGCATCACTCCTTAATAAAACTAACCTCTCTGTCTTCAGAAGTGATCCCGTTCTATTCGGTTTATTCTAAAAGATTTCCCCTCTGCCATCCCTACTCACTTTTTCTGTCCACTGGCTCTTTCCCTACTGCCTAACGATATGCCCCTGTTTCTCCATCCTTGAAAAACTTTCACTTGATCCTTTGATCCCTGCTAACTCTTATCCTATATCTCTTCTGCTCTTTGTGGCTAAACTGCTTGAGAAGGCCATCTATTAGATGCCTCCACTTCCTTTCCTCTGGCTCTTATGAACTTGTACACTCCAGCTTCCAACTTCATTATTCCATCAGCCTGTCCTCTCAGACTGCTTCAGGATCTCCTAACTGCCAAGTCCAGTGGCCTTTTCTCAACCCCCATCCCTCCTGACTTCTCTGCAGCTTTTGATACTGTTGATCATCCTTTTCTCCTTGATTCTCTTTTCCCTCTAGGATTTCTTTTTTTTTTTTACTTTATTTATATTTTTTATGAATTTTATAATCATAACTTTTTTTGACAGTACATATGCATGGGTAATTTTTTACATTATCCCTTGCACTCCCTTCTGTTCCGATTTTTCCCTTCCTTCCCTCCACCCCCTCCCCTAGATGGCAGGCAGTCTTATACATGTTAAATGTGTTATAGTATATCCTAGAAACAATATATGTGTGCAGAACCGGAAGAATTGGATTCAGATGGTAAAAATAACCTAGGAAGAAAAACAACAATGCAAACAGTTAACACTCATTTCCCAGTGTTCCTTCTCTGGGTGTAGCTGATTCTGTCCATCAGTGATCAATTGGAACTGGATTAGCTCTTCTCTATGCTGAAGATTTCCACTTCCATCAGAATACATCCTCTTACAATATCATTGTTGAAGTTTATAATGATCTCCTGGTTCTGCTCATTTCACTCAGCATCAGTTCATGGAAGTCTCTCCAAGCCTCTCTGTATTCATCCTGCTGGTCATTTCTTCCCTCTAGTATTTCAAGACATCCCTCTTCCTGGTTCTCCTACCTGTCAGACTGGATCATCACTCTTTGCTGGATCATCACGGCCTCTAGCTGTTGATGACCTTCAGAGTTCTGTCCTGACCTCTATGTCACTCCACTTTCTGATCCTTGGATTTTATTACCATCTCTATACTGATGATTCTCAGTCTACTTAACCTGCCCTAATCTCTTTGTTGACCCCTAATCTCTCATCTTCAGCTGCCTCTTGGACATCTAAAATTGGATGTTCAATAGACATCTTAAATTTATAGACGAAACTGAACTAAAAATCTTTCCTCCCCAAGCCTTCTCCCTTTCCAAAATTCTCTATTACTGTTGAGGGTACCAACATCTTTCCAGTTTTCCGGAGTAAGCACCTAGGTGTTATCCCTAATTCTCTCTCTATAGCCTACCCCATAGCCAATCTTTAGCCTATTGATTTCACCTTTGTAGTATCTTTCAAATAAGCCTTTTCCTGCCCTTTGACATGACTACCATACTGGTGCAGTCCCTCATCAGTACCGCAGCATCCTGATGCTGAGTCTGTCTGCCTCAAATCTCTCCGCACTCCAATCCATCCTCCATTGAGCCACCAATATGATTTTCCTAAAATGATAAATTCTAGTGACTCCCTCTTGTCAAAGCCTTGTTTGCCACTCAAGGTTTTTCATAATGAGCTCATTTCCCCCCACCTTTACAGTTTCATACTCCACTTTGATCCAGTGATCCCAGCCTCCTGGCTATTCCACAAGCAAGATGCTTCATCTCTCAGCTCCCAGCATTCTCTCTGGCTGTCCCCCATGTCTGGAATGCTCTGCTCCTCATCTCTACTTCCAGGTTTCCTTCAAGTTTCTGCTAAATCCCACCTTCTACAGGAAGTCTTTCCCAATCCCTCTTCATTCTAGTGCTTTTCCTGTTCCTTACTTCCTATTTATCTTGCATGTAGTTTGTTATGTATTTGTTTCCTTGGTGATTCTCTTCCCTGCCCCCATTAGGTGATGAATTTCTTGAAGGCAGGGATTGGCTTTTCTCTGTATCCTCAGTAAGTGCCTGGCACTTATGAAGTGCTTAATAAGTGCCTATTGACTGACTGGGCTGTTGGGAAGATGGAGGTGTTAGGGCAGTAATTAGCTAAAAAGAGCCTTGAAGTCTTTTTACAAGAAGAAAGTGAGAGATTAGGGCAGAAAGTTTTTGTTTGTTTAGAGAGGAGCTTCCAAATAAAAGGATTAGTAAATTTGCTCAGCCCAGGCTGGAAATAGTGTATGTAGCAGGAAAAGATGTCTGCAGACCAGAACTCTAAAGCTTTGGCAACATTTCAAAACCCCTCAAAACCTCTTTCCAATTCTGATTTTAAAAACAAAAATCAAACCATTTTTACCAGCTTTTCCTATTCTAGGTTGTACTAGTCTCTAGAATGCACATTAAAGGAAACTAAGGAAGGCCTTTGCTCTATTGAGTTGATGCTTTCTGGGAAGAGATACATGACCACTCGTCAGGATGTTTTAGCAAGGATTCTTTTGGGGTTGGTTGAACTAGGTGGCCACAGATTCCTCTGCCAACTCTCAGCTTCTGGGTCACGGGGCAAGAAATGCCCGGCATGAGGAGGTGGCCAGGTGGCAGAATTGCCCACAGCAGAGATGGTGTGGCTCTGACAGGCTTTCACCCTCTCCACATGTAGGAAATGCGATGTTTTTATAGCAAACCAAAGCATAGAGTCCAGGAGATCTAACTGCATTTCTTAATGCGTTTTGTTTTGTAGAAAACAGTACAAAAATAAAGTACTATATATTAACCAAACTTTCTAAAATACAGGATTCTAAAAAAGCCTTTTTTCCCTTGACTTCAAAATTCCCTGAGATTTTTTATCATCCGCTGTGCAGCCCCAGGATGGGAACCCTTCCTCAGTTAGGCAGGTGGCTAGAGGAACCTGGAAAGGCAATAAGCCTTGCCACAGGAAGCAGAAGCTCTTGATTAGGGATCCTTGTTTTTTTACAAGCAAGGACCATATGGTTTCCCTTCACCCCTTGATTTCCTTGTTGTCATTTTAGAAACTGAGTAAAACCTATCCAATAAAACAACGTGGATTGTGTAGTTTCTCTAATAAGGTCATTTGGGTTTTTACACACCATTTTAAGATGTTGAAGTAGTTTATTTGTCTTTAGAAAACTTGAAAGATAGCAAATCTTTGTGTATTCTCCTTTATGTTTTATGCCTTCTAATTAGGAATATTTCCTTAGCACCCAAGACAAGGCATAAATGTGCCTATTTCCTGAACAAAGCAGCCTTTCCCTACTTCCCCCTCTCCAAATCAGGTTGAATGCTGGACTATTAAATAGCAGGTTGTACAACTGAGGTAGAGAAAATTGTACATTTAATTAGCTCTTTCATCCCTCCAGACTTGGGGCTGTTCTTTTGTGTCATTTAGGCACATGGCTTCAGTTTGTACAATTCAGTCACTTTTGGCTGTTCCATATATCAGTTTTCCAAGTTCTCCTTTGCAATGCTGGCTGGTCACTGGTGGAGCAGAAGAGGCAACAGAGCCTTTGACAAATTTGTTTCCTCTTAGATCCTGTTTCTATCAATGTAAAAGGAGGGTTTGGCAATAACTCTAAAGACCCTTGTCTGATGGCTTATGATCTGTGAACACCAAAGATATTCGGTAATATTCAGGAAAAGCCCTTTAAGTGGCAAATTTATCCCCTTAACACAACTGTTCACAATCAATCTTAAAGTTGAATCTAAGCATAAGGAAAGCCAAGAAGTAAAGGGCTTAGTTAAGCTGCCTCCTTGCTTATGCTAATGCCTCATTTTAGGGACACCCAGCAATAAGTCAATGTCAGTTACATTCAGGGGAATCCATCGATTATAAATGGAGCACCAGGCCCTTGCTCAAACTGCACAGGCTTGGCACCTTGAAGATGCCATGGGTTTCAAGAGGGAAAAAGCCAACTGAATATGTACTGGCTACTTTGGTGAGAGATGTCTGGGGCCATTGGTAGAACCATAACAGGAAGGAATAAAGAGAGGGGAGATGTGACACATAGAAAGGTGTTTGGCAAGCAACTTGAAACTCTAATTGCCATGTCCCTTTCCATGCTCCATTCTACCATCTGTTACCCCCTTTTTTAAAAAATTAGGTAGCTTACCTTCAAGATAAAGATTTTCTATAAATCTTAGAAATTCATAATGAGCATAGTTTCTTCCAAGCTATAACACCATGTCACATTATACTTTGTTCTTTCCCTTTAGATTGCATCCCCCATTTCAAGAATCATTTGACACTTGGCAGGATTCTAATGCTGAAGACAAAATAATAGGTACAACTTTATTATGTCAGTGGCTTTATTTGGTCTTTCCTCAGTCCTTTAACATTATTTTGAATTTGACAAACATCAACACAGGCAAACATTTCCTCCTACAAAGGAGAAGAGAAAATTGAGGTTTGTTGGTGAACTGATTCGTCTCTATTATATTCAGCTTGTTGAATTTCATTCATTTAAGTTAAGTAGATGTTAAAATTAACGCAGTTGTTCCCAGTGCTTCCCTGCTTGTTTTTGTCTTCATCTGAACTTCTTTCTGCTCTTGTTACTGTTTTTTTTACAAATGTTTCCTTAGCATTCTTTTCTTCCCTTGGGGGGTGGAGGATGGGAGCATTATCATTTGACCTTTTTAATTTTCCACATAACTATTTCTCCCATACAATAACAGGTATAGTTAAGCAAACCACACTTTTTAGCCATTCCAAAAAATTACATTTACATTACATTACAAATTTACATTACATTACATTACATTACAAAAATAAAGTACTCTATATTAACCAAACTTTCCAAAATACAGGGTTCTAAAAGCCTTTCTTCCCTTGACTTCAAAATTCCCTGAGATTTTTTTTTATCATCTGCTGTGCATCCCAGGAAGGGAACCCTTCTTCAGTTAGGCAGGTGGCCTAGGGGGACCACATCCGACTAGTCTGTCACCTCATTCCTGAGACAGGAGAAGGGGGTTCCATTATCAGGTTTTAAGAATAGTGATTGGGCATTGCCAACAAAACTGATAATTTCTGTAAAATAGATGAATATTTAAAAATATATATAAAATGGTCATATTAACAAAGTAAAAACTAATGAATTTAACCCAATTCCTAAAAAAGAAACTGAACAAACCACGAAGGAACTCCGTAGATAAAAAAAAACACCAGAACCAGATAGACTGAGCAGTGAATTCTAGTACATACAAAGAATTGATTCTGGTAGTATCTAACTAGTTTACAATAAGGCAAAATGTCAGGTAGCTTTTCTGAGGCAGATATAATCCTGATACATAGAAAGAAAAAGACTATTCTCTCTAATGTACTAAAAAGTAGGGAATAAAATATTACTGAGAGCCCTCACCTAATAATAATAGTATTATAGTATTATAATAATACTATATATATATATATGTATATATATATATATAATAACATATAACTTCAAAGTTTGCAAATTACTTGACAAATATCAAATTCAAATTTTAATCCTCACTACTGTGGAGGTGAGTGGCATCATTATCCCAGTTTTATAGATGAGAAAACTGGGTCAGATTAATTAAATAACTTGCTCAGTTCTTACACCAAATAAGAGTTAGAGATCAAATTTAACTCAAATCCAGAGATCAATAAAATACCCCACCTCACCATCCCTACAACAGCTTGGTTGTTAATAATATTTTTTTTTCTCAATTACATATAAAAAAAATTTTAAGTCTTTTAAAAATTTTTTTGAGTTCAAAATTTTCTTTTTTCTCTATCTCATCTGTCCCCTCCTTGAAATGGCTAGCAATTTCATGTAGCTTATAAATGTGCAATTGTGCAAAATATATTTCTATGTTAGTCATGTTTTGAAAAAAGAAATAGACTCCCCCCCCCAAAAAAAAGAAGAAGTAAAGTGAAAAATAGTTTGTTTTAATCCACATGCAAACTGTTACTTCTTTCTCTGGAGCTGGATAACATTTTTTCATCATGAGTCCTTAGGAATTGTGTCAGATCATTGTATTTCTGGGAATAATTAAATCATTCACAGTTAATCATCATAGAATATTGTGATTACTAGGTACAATATTCTCCTAGTTCTGGTTCTGCTCACTTCACTTTGCATCAGTTCTTGTAACTTTTCCCAGGTTTTTCTTTTTTCCCTGAGGCTGGGGTTAAGTGACTTGCCCAGGGTCACACAGCTAGGAAGTGTTAAGTGTTTGAGAGCAGATTTGAACTTGGGTCTTCCTGACTTCAGGGCTGGTGCTCTATCCACTGCGCCACCTAGTTGTCCCCCACCCCCACCCTGGCCAGGTTTTTCTAAAATCAATTCCTACAACAACTTATTAAAATGATTATATACTACACCAGCTTGGATTTTTTGTAGAGTGAGGAAAATTGTAAGCATAGTACATGACATAACAAAAACAATAAAATAACAAAATATATAAGTAGATGAAAGAAAAGCTTTCCACAAAATACAACACTTCTTTTTTGTAAAAACAAAACAAAACATTAAAGGGCTTAGAAAAAAACAGAGTTTCTTAATAGTACTGTCTAAATAAAAAGTTGGCATTATCAGTAATGGAGGAAACACTAAAGGCCTTTTCAGTAAAATCAGGGGTAAAGCAGGGAAATCCATCATCACCACTGTTATTTGCTACAGTGTTTAAAATGCTAGCTGCAGCAAAAAGACAAGTTAAAAAGAAATTAAGGAAATAAACCTAAGGAAAGAAGACAAGAAATTATTGCTTCATTTGGCATTTCCCCTTGGAAAACTCCGAACTTGGCCAAAGTCTGCTCAGCAAGCAGACTTATTTAATTGCTCCCCTTGGTAGCTATACTTTATTTCCATCGGAGCGACTCAGAAGTCTGTGAATGTTTATACAGCTTCTTAGAATTAGGCCTCGCATGAGAGGCTTGGACAGGAGGCCCTGCCAAAGCAGAGAATCCAAGAAGCAGACAAAGCCCACCTTCTTGGCCGGGCCAGGGGTAGAGGCTTTCGGGGAGACGCTTCTGGGTGTGGGTAGGGAAGAGTCAATCATGATTGGTCTCTCCTGGAGGGCCGTCTGTGTGGGTCTATGGCACACATGTACCCTCGGGTGTGCACGCAGATGTTACACGTGGTGTTCTGAGGACCAGCCCTGCAGTCAAGGTCTCACAGAGATTTCTCTGTAACCTCCTGTTTGCGCTCCGTCTTTTGGCAGAAATTGTTCCTGACTCAGTTAGGAACTTTAGGAAAATCTGAGCAAAGTCTCAGCCCCTTAAGACGCCGAATAACTTTTCCATTTCAAAACGGACTGGAGGCTGAAGGCCGCATCTGAAACCAGATGGAGTGGAAGAGGGAAAATCGCGTTGCGCCCCGATTTTGGCCCCGGCCAGCGCCGGCCTAATGAAGCAGATGGGGGCGCTGACTCGGTCTCTTCCCGGCCAGGCCTGGGGCAGAGCTGATGCTGAGAACAGCAGCATCCCTGGCTGAGGGGACCCAAGGAGCCCCCTGTGCACGGGCTCAGAAGTGGCTGGAGTCTAGATGATGATGGAAGAGGAGAGAACAGGAATTCGTTGTTCTTTTTTCAGGAAAGCCATCCCCCTGCCCTTGTGGTCGTAAATCACAGAGCAGAGACTTCAGCACAAGGGCCAGCGCCAAAGGCAACTGCCCCCCACTTACAGAGACTAGGGTTGAAGGTCCAGAGAGGAGCCGATCCCTTCCTCCCCAGAAGTCAGTGCGGCGTCAGGCCTGGCTCAGCCAGCCCTCTGACTTCCAGGTTCTTTCCCCAACCACAAGGACACTTCCCCCTCCCCTGTTCTCTCTATTGGAGACAATGCAGAAAAGGGGGGCTCTTTTCCGGAAGTTGAGCAATCTGGGATGGAGCAGCCGCTCCAAAGCAGACACGTTGCTGTGGGGGTTGCCCGCCCCCCCCCTTAACACGCAATTAGGTTGGGAAGAGTTAGTGAGCTACAGAAATGCGGCTGATTCCCATTCTTTGTATTAGGTAGGTCCCCCCCTCCCCCCACTCCCATGGCTAGTGACACAGATAAGTGCTCTTACCTCAGTCCTAAGTCCCCGGGACTGGTCATTTGCACTGATTGTCCGGCCCAGGCTGGATTCGGACCCCCCCTCACTCGTCCCCAGTGTGAGCTCACCTTGGCATTAGCGTTTGTGTGGCTCCCTTCCTGGCACCTCGCCGCCCCCCCCCCCTCCAGAAAGCTGGCCCTCCTTCACAGCTGTTGCCCTCTGGGAGAAGCACCGGGCATGGGCGTCCCTCCGGCTGGGAGGGCGCCCAGGGCCGTCTGCTCCGAGGGTCTCGTGTTGTGCACGGGGCCCAAAGTGCGCGGGTGCACGGGGCCCAAAGTGCGGGGATGCCGGGGCCTGCGGGTCGGCTCAGAAGTGGGATCGGAACTCGGCTCTCCTGGCTCGGCATTCTGGGCCCCAGGAGCTCTCTGCTTCCACTCAGGACCTTGGGAGGCGGCTTCCAGCTCAGGCTCTCACCTCCTCTAGATGAGGAGCCTGGGGCCAGAGAGGGAAGGAGATTGGCTTGGGCTTTCACAGTTTATGGGGGATTAGTTAGGCCTGGGGGGAGGATTAGCATTCAGAGCCTAGTCCACTCTGGCTTTGCCTTCTCCCCCCCAGGGCTTCCCCTTGGTCAGTCTGGCGGGGTTTTCTCCCTTTCTGCTCTTCCCTGGAGCTACCTGAGCTCCCACTTGCTGGGCCGTCCTAACTGTGCTGCCCAAACCCTTCCCTGCACTGAAGGAAGCCCAGCTTCTGTGGGAGACCCGGCTGCTCCTAGCGAGAGTCGGAGACCTGGTGTCGGAGGCACTGAGCGGCCCTCTCCCCACCTCATGATGGCAATAACTGGGTCTTTTTCATCTTGGCAGACCTCACTAGGCTTGGTCACAAATTGAAGCTGTGCAGACCAGACGATCAGGATCTCATTAAGGTAAGAGAGAGGACCCGCTCACTCACATATTCCTCCCTTCCCTCCTTTTTTACTGCCCTCCCTCCCTTCTCTTCCTTCCTTCCTTCCTTCCTCCCTCCCTCCCTCCCTCCCTCCCTCCCTCCCTCCCTCCCTCCCTCCCTCCCTTCCTTCCTTCCTTCCTTCCTTCCTTCCTTCCTTCCTTCCTTCCTTCCTCCCTTCCCTTCCTTCCTTCCTTCCTTCCTTCCTTCCTTCCTCCCTTCCTCCCTCCCTTCCTTCCTTCCTCCCTTCCTTCCTCCCTCCCTCCCTCCCTCCCTCCCTCCCTCGCTTCCTTCCTTCCTTCCTTCCTTCCTTCCTTCCTTCCTTCCTTCCTTCCTTCCTTCCTTCCTTCCTTCCTTCCTTCTCTTCCTTCCTTCCTTCCTTCCTTCCTTCCTTCCTTCCTTCCTTCCTTCCTTCCTTCCTTCCTTCCTTCCTTCTCTTCCTTCCTTCCTTCCTTCCTTCCTTCCTTCCTTCCTTCCTTCCTTCCTTCCTTCCTTCCTTCCTTCCTTCCTTCCTTCCTTCCTTCCTTCCTTCCTTCCTCCTTCCCTCCCTCCCTCCCTCCGTCCCTCCCTCCCTATTGTACGCAGGAGCTGTGCTTAGAGCCTGGGGGGGGGCGTTCAGAGGTTAGACTAGGGAAAGATACCCTCAGGCAGCAGGAAGGTGCTTCTGGGCATTCATGTACACCCCCCATGCCCACCCTGCCCACCCTGCCCACCCTTGAGGTCATTATCAGCATCTCAGTCTACATCAAGAGCTTTAGGGAACTGCAAAGCCCAGTTCTCGGAGCTTAGCCAGGAGAAAGTCAGTTCCCCCAAAGGCAGCATCCGTGAGGGCTTCAGGGAGGAGGTGGCCTGGGATTTGGCCGTGACCTGAGCAGCCCTTGTAAATGGTTCGGGTGAATGGGACGTGGAACGGGCGCAGCGGTGGGGACAGAGGTAGGCTCGTGGCAGCTGGTGACTGGGTAGGAACGGCGACAGGCAGGGAATATGCCACTGTCCCCTCATGTCCCAGGTGCGGAAACGGGCCGAATGACGGCTCCCGGGATAAAACAAGGAGAAGGGCAGGGTGATGGAGTTAACGCGCTTGGAGATCCAGTCAAACTTTTGGCTTTGTGCTAGGGGAGAGCAGTTCACACGCAGAAATGTCAGCCCTGTTTGTGGCTTTCTCCCAGGTCTTTGTCCTTCCTGCTCCTTCCCACCCAAGGAGAATCCCAGTCATCTATTTAGAGCTGAGGAGCCAACTTCCTCATTTTACAGATGAGGAAACTGAGGCGGACAATTTAAATGATTTTTTCCAAGTTATCGCAGGTGGTAGATGGTAGAGTGAGGATTCAAATGCAGCTCTTGGCCCTTGGGCATCCAGGGTGCCGCAAACAGATGGCAGCCTTTGGTCTGCCTGATTGACTTTGACTGGCTGAAAATCAGGTGGGGAATTGCTGTGACGCATTTGGGACACTGTTGCACGCCTCTGTTTGAAGGCTGACTTAGGATGTGGACAGGCCTCACCCACCAGACAGGAAGCAGCCTGACCAGAGACCCCTGGGAAGAGGGAATCTCTGAGCCCCTGAAGCACCATGATTCCTGTTTGGTTCTCATTGTCCGGGGGTTCTCAAACTATGGCCCGTGGGCCCTGAGGACGTTTATGTGTCCCTCGGGGTTCTGGCAAATGGGCTGAGGGGCGGAGACAGAGGGTGAGCTTTTGTTTTTCCTATAGTCCGGCCCTCCCACTGTCTGAGGGACAGTGAACCGGCCCCCTCTCTCAAAAGTTTGAGGACCCCTGGAAGACATTGTTCCCTTTAGACTAAACTAGGCTTCTAGGCAACTGGATATCCATTACTCCGAGTTCTATCCTCTGAGGACCAAGAAAAATAAAAACCAGCCTCGTTGTCTGTAATAGAAGAGCCTGTCAGATACATGAAGACAACCCTCATGTTTCCTTTCATCCCTGGCCCACCAATTCTCCATTTCCACCTTTTCCTCACGCGGGCTTATCTCGAGGCCCCTTGCCGCCTTGGCCATTTACTTGAGTATGTTCTCCTTCTGGTACTGAGGAGACTGGGATACCCACAACTCACCACCTCATAGTCCAGCTGGGCCCTTCCAAGGACACGATGCAGAGCTGCCTCCATCTCCTCCGTCCTGGCCACCGGGACTGTGTTCATGCAACCCCAAACCACCTCAACTCTGCTCGCAGGGCACGTTCTTGATACACATGACCCCATCAACCACCAGATTCTTACCAGATAGACTAATGTTTAACTAGTTCTCCCCGATGGGAGACTTAGGAGATTGTTTTTTAAAGGAAAATTAAGTCATGGCACTGAATCCAGTGCAATTCCATCTTAGAGTTAAAGCTAAATTCTAGCCAGTCATGTTTAGATTCTGGAAGGGACTAGTGGAAATGAGGATGCTATGTTTGTCTTTGCTTCTGCTGCCTCCTAAAAAGCCTGGCTGTATTACTTTTGAACACAGTTATTATATAATAGTTTTGTATGTTTCCAACGTCCGCTTTCACTTCCCCAATAACTGTGGGTGAAGTGAGACAGGTGTCGTTATTCCCAATTTTCAAAACAGGAAACCGAGGCCCCAGAACCTAAGGTGTCTCAAGGTTTCACAGTTAACAGCTCTAAACGCAGGTTCTCTGACTTCCCACCCAGAATTCTTTCCAGCACGCCACAGAACATGAGGCACTGAGTTTGGAGAATAAGAGGTGCTGGTGAAAGCTGGTCTCTTTGTGGTCTTATATTTGTTCAACAAAAGATGTTTGTGTGTTCTTTTTACAGGGCTGTACCCAGGGGAAGCGACAACTTGGATTCATGAACGAAGCAATGAATCTGATAGAAAGTTTGAGCTCTGAATTTAGTGACAAGTGTGCCAGGTAAAAAGCCAGGGGATGCTCTCCTGGGAGATCCTGGAGAGAACTGGTAGAGGGGGTGGGAGTGAGGAGATGCACTTTACACCCTTTTATTTTGGTTCTGTTCTCTCAGGCTGAGATGTGTAGATTCGCACAGTTGGAAAGGATTGTAGAGGTCATACAATAAAACTTCCCACCCAAGGCAGGAATCCAGGCCTGACTTCAGAGGGCGACTCCCCTTCTGTCCCATCAGGGCTTATAGGTGATGAAACTACATGAATAAACAGATACTTAATGAGCAACAGGGCCTAGCCCTGGGCTCTGGGGGAGACCAAGAACATTATACATGGCCCCTGGTTTCAAAGAGTTAACATAGAGAGAACATATGTTTGTGAAAAATTAAGTAGCACTCTGGAAGGAGAGAAAAAAGGATAGAAGAGAAAATAACGCTGGGCAATCTGGAACGGATTGCTCCATGAATGGCCTGGCCAGTGAAGCTCTTAGGGTTTGGAGGAAGGCTCTTGTCACTGAGCCGGAAGGGTCAGCATGGTTTGGGGACCAATGGGAGCTGGATCGGAGAGGCTGGGCTTCTCGGGAGCTGGGGTTTCGAATGAAGGCATTTCCTCCATGAAACCGAGGGTTGTCCAAAGTTTGTGTCTGGCACTCAGATGAGGCTGAAGCCTGGTATGGGGAAGGGTGTGGTCCTCATTTACCCCACCTCTGACTCTGGGAAATTGCTTTTGAGTTGGATTGGCCTCAGTGGGACATCATCATGATCCCATTTGCAGAATGAACTTGAACATCTGTGACTTAATGAAGAAAAAAATGATGTTAACAAAATCCAAATATACCTCAGGAGATCAGAGACCCCAAGTCAAACCCTTTCCTTCCAGTAGTAGAGCCCCATTCTGAAAAGAAGGAAAATGTTTCTGAAAAGTATGTGCTTGAGGGCCTGGAAAAGGAACCCCTATGGCTAGAGGCCTCGAGTGGCCTGCAGGTCCAGATGCTGTAGCTGAGTCAGCGTTCTGCAGCAGACTCATCCTCAGGGATACTACAAAGAATGCTTGACTCTATAACAGATGACTTGGGGACACCAATTTAAGTAAAAATCAAAACCACCTAACACAAGTTCCCTCTTGTCCCTGTGGGAGTATCTGCCCCTGTAAAGAAGGGTGACCCAACGTCCATTGGCTCAGGTTGGGCCTTAGGCCACTGATGCGTTCCGAATCGGTGCCGTAGTGTGGCACATAAATCGCACGAGCTAAGATAGGCTGGTGAGGGGAAGAAGGCTGAGCAGGGGGGAGTCGGGGGGCAGGAGAGAACAGAGTTTCCTTTCAGGGCTCTTGATAAAAATTCCACCCAGTCTTGGGCGATTGAGAGACCTGGCAGCTTCTCACTACTATCAGTGTGAGCTCTGGCCAAGAAACCGGAGGTAGCTGGGCCATCTCCCATCATCTGGCCACTGTACCCAGATGGCTCTGGAGGGGAAGGTGAGGCAGGTGACTTTGCCTGGATTAAATCGAACTCAATGGCATGTCATTGCATCTCCTCCCTGATGTCAAAAACGAAGGGCAAACAACAGCAGCAACAGCGATGACAGCTACAAGTACCACCACATCTGGTAGGCCAGGCCACTGTGCCAAGGGACAAGGCTCAATTTTTCTCTGGACTGCCTCAGGCACATAGAAAAGGAGAGCCGCCATAATGCTGATGACCAGCACGTTTCATGTATCAGAATTTACAAAGGACATGTTCCTTTGGTACTTTAAAGTAAGAGATGTGCAGGTTATTTTTACATGAGAAAACTGAGGGTGAAGTAGAGGGAAGGACTTGCCCAAGGTCACATAGCCAGTAAAGTGGCAGAGCCAGTTCCCTCTTTTCACAACTCTCCAGCAGGGATCCTGGGGACCATCTGGCTGGAGTCACTGTTTGGTCCTCAGCTTTTTAGCAAGCAACAGCCATGTTTCTGGGGCCTAGTACCTAGGAAGCGCTTCACACATACTTGTGGATTGAATGGATGGCCTCCTTTTGGGGGAGCCATCTTCCTGGGCCTTGTGCCTTAAGGAGCCCTGCAGTATAGACTGGCAGTGACTGACAGGGCATAGGGAGAAGCTTTTGTGAGAGGCTGCCCCTTTCCAGAGCCCTAAGCCGCCCCTGCCCCCGCCTAAGATTTTCATACACACAGAGCATCCCTCAGCCCTGCCAAGCATCCTCTGTAGAGCATCCCTCAGGCTTCATGTCGCCCTTTTGGAGACACGGGAAGGAACAAAGAGCTCTGCTGCCGCTTTCCTTCCCTCATCCTCCCATCCCCAACAGCGCTGGTTTTGTGAACGCTTTCTGTCCCTTGCTTGATGTTCTCGTGCTCCCTCCCCGGGGACCTAATGCATGCCCATGGTAGTCACTGGTGATTCCTCTTCCTACCTGGAGAGCCCCTCAGAGAAGGGACTCTTCATTTTGTAGCATGGAGTCTGCTTCTGGGAAGGAGATCTGTTCCTGGTCCCCTCCTGCCCCAAGGAGATCTATTCCTCGTCCTGTCCCGAGAAGGAGATCTGTTCCCCGTCCTGTCCCGAGAACGTTTTCATTCCACCCCTGTGGTCCTTGTACGTGCCATCACTCTCACCTGACCTTGGCCCCATCTGTTTGTGGGCAGGGGTATGCTTAGGAAGCTGACTTGCTTCTCCTTCCAGGCCCGTTCCTTCCAGGCCCTCTCCTCCCAAACCACTGGGGGCAAAGATCAAGGTGGAAGAGCTTTCTGAAAAACTGAATAAACTCACTGAAATGCTGCAGGCACACAAGGAAGAGGTGAGAGAAGCAGGGGAAGGAGGAGAGCGCGGGGTCCCCGGGAATGTGGGATGACATGAATTGGGAGAAGATGAGGGACTAGGATAATGGAATTTACCGCTGCCGGCTCTCCCTCCCCAAGGTCCTCTGCCGTCAGGAGGGCACCAGTAGGCTGTTTTCACCAAATCCCGCCGGATTCCCCAAGAAGGTGAGTAACCCGATTCTGGGGGAGCTAAAGAGGTGGTTCCATAGAAGCTGGAAGGTGAGATCCCTTTCAGATCTTGGGAAAGCTTTCCACTCCTTAAACACTTCTGTGCGCCAGACATTGGGGACATAAGGACAGTCAGTTCCTGCCCTTGAGGAGTTTATGTTTATGTTCTGCTGAAGTAACGGTCTCTGGCCTCTGGAATCGAGTTCCTCCAGCCACTGACCTGCATTGCTTGCCAACCCTGTGTGTTCCTTACCTTGATTCCCTTTCATATGGGGAACTGGGTTGGCTTGCCTCCCCCACTTGAGTAAAAGGTCATTGAGGGCAAGCGTTATCTGCTGTTTGTCTTTGTAACCTGGTGCCTTGTCCTCAGCTGCTGCATCAGTGGGTCCTTCTGTAGCCCCCACAGCGCAGCCCCAAGAGCCCAGGAAGTATTCAGTCAATACTTGTTGGTTCCACTGGAGCTTGCACACATGCATTCATGCCCATTTGTAAGACTGAGGGAGAAACTGAGGTCCACGTGCTGCCTGTTGTATCAGTGTGATCCAAGGCAGTGGGGGAGCCCCCAACAAGGTTCTTGGAAGCTCACAGAGTGAAGGCCTTGATCTCTTGTGTCTGGTTTTGCAGCCTTCTTCCCACTGTGGGAAAATCTCCAGCCAAGGTAGCGGCACCTTATTTCCATTCATAGTTTTCATAGACATTTATGAGAATGAGCTTCATGAGTTCTGTGATCACCCAACCCCCAACATCAACCCTTGTGGTCCATTATTTCAATCTATAAATGAGACGCTAATGCTCTTGAACCAGGTAAGCCCCATGTGACCTCCCTCCTGGCCCCTCCCTGATGAACTTCAGTCTGAACTGGGACTTGTCATCAGCTCCTGCAGACAGTAACCTCTATGGTCATGATGATGTTCTCAGGGCCAGGAGGCTCCCCTCCCCTATTGTCCAGAGTATGTCCCAAAGGAGATTTTACCCCCTTTTTTAAATATAAAATTTTATTTACATATTTTGTTTATCATATCACTAGCATTTTTCCTAGTATCCCTCCATTTGCTCCTCTCCAAAAGTCATCTCATATTACAAATATTTTTGAAGAATTAAAAAGAGGAGGGGGAAAATAGCAAAAATGATCAATAATAGAAAAAAATTCCAATGTACACAATGTAATCACATATAGACCTCCCCCCTCTGAAGCTTGCTTCTCATCTTTTTACAGTCACTCTTCTTTTTTGTAATTTTGTAAAATTCACTTTTGATTGTTTTGTGTTGGATTTTTCTACTTCTGATGTATAGTTATGTTTATTTTTTTCTTGCATTTATTTACTTCACCATATCAAATCATGTAAACCTTTCCATGCTGCTCTCCATTCATCATATTCACCATTTCACAGTAATATTCTGTTATATTGATGCAGCACAATTTGATTAACCATTCCCCAATCCACGGTCCTTTATTTAGTTTTCATTTCCTTGTTGTCACAAAAAAAGTGCTGCTTTAAATATTTTGGCATTTGGGATTTTCTTCTTGTCAGTCACCTCATTAGTGGATATGTCTAGCATTGGAATCTTTTGATCAAAAATTATAGATATTTTAGTCACTTTATTTGCTTAATTTAATTGCTTTTCTAAAAGATCATAGTGATTCACAGCTCCACCAACAATGCATTAGTGTGCCTACTGCCTTACTCTCTCCAACACTGACTCTTGCAATTTTCCACTATTTTTGCCAATTTGCACGTTGTGAGGTTGTTGCTTGTTGTACTTCAGTCTTTCTTTGATGTACAGTTGTCTTACTGTTTCAATACACATACAATGAGACCTAAGTTTTTCAAAGTTGCTTGTACATAAACTTTTAAATTTTATGCAATCATCTATCTATTTTACCTCCTGTGAGCTTCTCTATCTCATGTGGAATCTTTGGCTTTCTCATACACCAAATCATATACATATTCATTTGCTCCTGTATATTACGTACCTAATCTATTCCATTGCTCTATTTCTTATATAGTACCAGATTATTTTAATGATTATGTCTTTATATAGTATAGTTTGGTATCTAGTATTGCTAGGCTCCCTACCTTCTCACTTTTTTATAAATTAATTTTTAAATTATTCAATTTAATTCAAATTCAATTTAAGTTAATCAGATGAGCTTTGTTGTTTTTGATTAATTCTTTTGGTGGCTCCATTAGTATTTCATTGAATAAGTTAATCGATATATACTTTTTATGATTTTAAAAAAGGTCCATTTTTGCCTATACTTCATAAGGTTTTTAGCATAAATGAATGGTGGTGTACTTTATTGGAAACTTTTTCTGTATCAGATTAATCATGTGGTTTTACAGGTTTTTGTTTTTAGTATGAATATTAACTGTTTTCTTAATGTTTAATCTTTGCATCCCTACTATAAATCCAATTTGGTTATGACATGATTTCTTGAATTAACTTCTATCATCCTATTTGACAGGATATTTTAAAATTTTGAAAGTTTTGAGAATAATTTATGTAGTATTTTTATGTAAAAAGAATATAAACTTTAAAAGTTTGATGATGTTGTCACATGATTTTTAAAAGCTTGGCACGAACTTCACACCTTGAACAAAATTGCATGTTTATCAACAGTTTGTCTTATTTAATTATTCATAATTATTCATTGTTCTATGATTTGTTCTTTTACTCTCTAAGATTTAATTCATGTTTCCTTCAGGTGTGTATCTTTTCTTTGTGCTCCCTGAACTGCTTATTGTTTTTACTCCATTATGGTCTATAAGATTTGTGATTTGTCTTGTTTCTTACCAAATGTAAAGTTTCCAGGAAAACAGAAACTAATACAGATGGCATCAAGCCCAAATAGAAACAGATCTTTGTGGACCATGTATTGATTTAGAAAACCACAATGAACATCATCTATTTTGTATTGTATTGGAATTTATTTGATTAAACATTTCTTAATTACATTTTAATCCACTTAAGGATGTACTGCATTATAGGCTGTTTGAAACCTGCATGCTGTGGGAGTTTGATACCTCTGCTATAATCTATGGGAGTATGAACATCACAAAAGAACATGGAAGCAGAAGAAGAATATGGGAACCTGGGGAGAAAGGTGTAGGGGAAGAATAATGGGGGGTTGTAACACATTGGAAATATTTGGGGCTTTCATGGGAATCCACAAGTAAGGAAGGTCCCCTCTTTTAGGGGGGCTGAGACTGATGTCTAGCAGACTTGGAGTAGAGGAACAAAACCCTAGTATTAAGGGATTTACCATGGATGATTAGTCCCAGTGGAAGGGATGAGATCCAGGGCAGGGCAGGGCATTTTCAGGGCTGACATTCCCAGCATGAAGACATTTGTTTCTGTGCTTCTTCCATAGAACATGAAAGCTGTAACTGAAGCAAAAACTACTTCTATGAATGTGGAACAGGAGCAAGCCTGTTTGAGCGGAGGCGACTGCATGATGACTTTGGGGAGGCAGTCTCTGCTTCCTAAACCAGTGACAACCCAAGCTACACAGCATGGCGTCCCCTCCTTGGAAAGTGAATTAGGGACATCTCCCTAATGGCTACGACTCAGTGATACATCTGGCCTACCACTCATCCATAATAGAAAAAAAAAATAATGATAATCATTTATGTAGCACTTTAAGGTTTGCCAAGCACTTTGCCAGTTATATGTTGTTCAGTTCTCAATTCTGAAAGGGTCATACTGCTGATTTCTGAGAAAGTCTTCTCTTAGTTACACAAGGAAGGCTCTAATGGTCCCATCTCAGAATGAAGAGTCTATCTTCTAGATCAAAGGGTACATGAAAGCCAGACTCATGCTCTAAGCTTTCCATTTTCCATAGAAACTAGCACTCTGTACAAATGCTCATTTTTTATAAATTTAGCTCAGTTCCCTTTATATTTCAGAAGTGACATCCTTATCAGAGAAACTTGCTGTGAAAAATTTCCCCCAGTTTCCTGCTTTTCTTCTAATTAATGGTTTTGTTTCTGCAAAAAAACCTTTTAATTTCATGCAATCGTAATTATCAATTTTGCCGCCACTTATCTTTTATCTATTTATATCCAAATATCTATTATTTGGATATAAATTCTTCCCTGATCCATAGATTTAACAGATAAATTTTTCCATGTTCCTCTAATTTGCTTATAATAGCATTTATGTCTAAACCATCTATCATTTTGACTTTTATTTTGATATATGATATGAGATGTTGGTCTTTGCCTAGTTTCTGCAAAACTATCTGGTTTTCCCTGGCAGTTTCTGTCAGATATTGGGTACTTGACCTAGTAGCTTGGATCTTTGTATTTATCGAGCATTAGGTTATTATTTTCATTTACTATTGAGTATTGTTTACCTAATTTATTCCATGACCTTCCACATTGTTTTTTATCCAGTACTAAATTGTTTTCATGATATGGCTTTGTAATAATAAAGTTTAAAAGGCTGCCTTCCTTTCTTATTGTTTTTTACATTTCTTTTTCATTCATTCCCTTGATAATCTTTTTTTTTTCTATTGCTCAGGCAATTGGGGTGAAGTGACTTGCCCAGGGTCACACAGGTAAAAAGTGTTAAGTGTCTGAGACCAGATTTGAACTCAGGTCCTCCTGACTTCAGGGCTGGTGGCCTATCCACTGGGCCACCAAGCTGCCCCCCAACCTCCCATATTCTTAACATTTTGTTCTTTCAGTTGAATTGTTATTAGGTTTTCTAGATAAATATCTAAATATATAATTTAAAATAATTCCTTGGTAGTATGACAGGCATAAAAATGAGTAACTCAATTAATTTAGGCAATATTGCCATTTTTATTCTATTGGTTTGGCCTACCGATTGGTGTTTCTCTAATTGTTTAGATCTTTGTTTGAAGACTGTATTTTGGCAGTTTGGTTCCCAAGTATATTATCTGCAGTTATTTTAAGTTGAATTTCTCTTTCTCTTTCTGCTGGGTTTTATATTGAGATGGCTTAATATCTGTGTGTTGAATGAATATATCAGGACCTGGGAATGATCAGGAGTCCATCTGGGATTCTGGGATGTGGCCCCTCTAAGTGTACTAGAGTTCTATTCTTTCTCTCTTCTCTTGGCTTTGCTTGCAGAGAATTAATTAGATGACCAACTATTTAGCCCCTCTGCTTCTCCAAAGCAGGTTAAAGAGGGCAAATCAGCTCCAAGTGTAGGACTGTTTCCAAGAGGAGGAAGAGAAGTAAGGGATGAAAGAGGGATCAAGAAGGGGAAGTTGAACAGATTTTTGATTCTTTCTGACTCAGTTCCAGTGCACAATGTGGCTTCATTATTTTGTTTGAAGTAGATTCTTGGAATATCACACTTTGCCAGAGTTTCATAGAAGGATAAAATTCATTCCCAAGTCATGCCAGACTTAGTGGATAATTGAATGCTCTGGTGGTACCCATGGCCTCTGCTCCCCTCATGGCAGCTGGTTGGGAGATGGCTCTTCCCAGCTCTGGGAAGTTTCCTCATTAGGACAGATTGAACATCTGGCAAGTGCCTTTCCTTCTCAGCGTTCTGGTTTTCCCACCACTGACATGATTAGTTGTCATCTTGAACTTCTGTGAAGTAGCTCCCTTCCCAATAGAACAAGCAAACAGTACCATTTCCGGGGTGCTATTGTCCTCTCCTTTTTCAAAGCTAAGCAGCTGCTTTGGGGTAAGACTGTCAGTTTTTCCCCTCTCCCTAATCCTGTCCCTAAAAGAATGTTAAAAAGTCAGGGTCACACGTGGACAGAAAGGATCCCAGATCCTCGAATGGCTATTTACTAGAGAAGGGACATCAGGCAAGCCTCTATACCTCTCTGAGCTTCAACTGAGTCACCTAGACAAAGGGGTTGGACTAATGTTTGATAAGGTCCCTCCCAGCTCCAAAAATCTGGCCCAGGAGGAAAGTGCTTTGAAAACGTTCCTGGGAGTGGTATTTTGTATCTTTGGGGGCAGCGGGTTTGGGGCTGCCGTATTCATTCGACAAAGGTGGTGGGTCTCGTGCTCAATGCTGGGAATACGAGTATTGTCGAGGACTCAGACTACCACGAAGGAGCGGCTATTTTACTGGCCTGGGATGGGGGCAAGAAGGGCCGGTGTAGTCCCAGATACTTGGACATTTTAAGGTGGCATTCAAGAAGAGAGCGAGACAAAACGAAGATCGGTAAAGGGAGAGCCTGTAGCTCGGGGTGGGGTCGGCGTGGCAGAGTGGGAGATGGCATGGAGGCCATCAGGAAAGACTGGACCCAAGATTTGGCACCTGAACAAAGAAGGTTCAAAGGCCGAGGGTGAGAGGAGGACATGCCAAGTGTGGGGGCGGGGGGAGACAACCTAGGCAAATAGCTAAAGGCTGGAGAGGGGCTGCTGAATTCAGGGGGCAGCTAAGAGTCCAGTTTGGCTGGAATTTCACCCTGCCGGGTGAAATAAGCCTGGACAGAGGATGGCGAGATTGTGGAGGACCTTCAAAGCCAGGCTGAGAGTCCCTGTTCCATCCTGTAAGTGGAAGGGAGCCACGGGAGGATGTGGAGCAATGGAATGCCCTGATCAAAACCGTGCCTTAGGAAGCTTCTTTTGGCAGCCTGATGAGTGAGGCCTCGGACAGGGCAGACCCTGGAGACGTGATCTCCCCGGGGACGTGGCATCGGTCCTCCGGGAGAGAGGCCGTCCAAGGCACATCTAGTCCACGTTTCCTCCATCCTTGTAGAATGAATGGGAAGCCATGAGAGGCTGAATCAGGGAACCCAAAGAAGGGCAGGCAGGTGTCAGGAGAGAGCAGAGGGGGAGGATGGTTGTAGAACTTTGATTTTTATTGGATCATGGGGGTGGAGAGAAGGAAGAGTCAAAGACTGGATCAAAGGGGCTGGAGCATGGAGGTGCCCTCAACAGAAAAGGGGGAGCGCCTGTAGGGAGGAAGATGAGGAGGCACGCAGCCTTGACTTCAGTAAGTCTCAGGGGCCACCGGGGCCTCCCCGGAGGTAGTGGCCTAGGGGCAGAGCTGCAGGTGAGAGATGAGAGGGAAGGAGATGCCTTAGGCCGGGATGTGTAGGTTTCAGGGTCACCTGCATAGAGCTGAGGGAACCTATGGAAGGGAAGGAGCTCACCGAGGGAGAGGAGAAGAGGGCTTAGAACACCCCCCATTCTAGGGAAGCCCCCAGTTAGAGAGCAAGGAGGAGGACAATGAAGACAACTGAGAGACTGGCCATACAGGTAGAACCTGTAAGGGTCAAGTCATGGAAACCTCACTGGGGAGAGCCTGGCGTGGGGTGGGGTGGGGTAGGTTTGGGATGGGCTCAGTGACAGATGTTGCAGTGGTTTGTAGGGGGAGGGAGACTCGACAGAAGCCCTTGGAGGGCCTCAATGACCTTTAGGGGGAGGGGATTCAGTAGAGTGGGGGCTCCGGGAGCAGTCAGTGGGGGCTTAGGAATCACCAAAGGTCTTTCTCAGACTCAGCAGGTCGGTGTCAGGGTCCACGGCAAAGCTAGTTTTCTTTGCCTGGGGCTTGGGTTCTCAAGCTGGGGAGCTCTGAGCGAGCTTTGGACACTGGGAAGAGAGCCCAGCTTGGGGCCGTTAGGGGGCAATGCTCCATGGGAGCAAGAACCCCGCACTCCTGCAACTTCTTAATATTCTCTCTTCTCCCCGTTGCCAGCTGAGAAAATGAAGGCGTTAATGCAGAAATATGAACTCCTCCAAGACAGTCCTCAGACATCCAATGCAGTATGAACAAAAGCTAAGCATCCATCCCTCAGTCCTCAGCTCCTTGTGTTTGGGAAACGAGGGGGAAGACGTTGGTCATGAGGCAACTTTCTAACATGTGTTATTCTCTGTGCTAAATGATGGTAATGCAAAGAAAGGAAAAAAATAGTCCCCACTCTCAAGGAACTCACAGAATAATAGGGAAGACAACTTGCAGATGAACAACTACGTACAAACTCTGTGTCTGTGTGTGTGTGTGTGTGTGTGTGTGTGTGTGTGTGTGTGTGTTAGGATAAATTAAAGGTAGTCTCATGAAGGAATCACTGGGAAAGGTTTCTTATAAAAGTGGCAAAGATGAAGGAGAGTGTTTCAGGTATCAAGATCCGCCATTGAAAATGCCTGAAGTTGGGACA
Organism: Sminthopsis crassicaudata; assembly: GCF_048593235.1. NCBI lineage: Eukaryota > Metazoa > Chordata > Mammalia > Dasyuromorphia > Dasyuridae > Sminthopsis > Sminthopsis crassicaudata. The sequence goes on from NC_133623.1 coordinate 71,934,651, forward strand.
CTCCATTGGGAGGAGGAACAGCAGGGAGATCAGGACCACTGGATCACAATGCATATTAAGAGGAATAATATATAAGAAGACTAGTAAGATAGGAAGAAGTCATTGTAGAAGGCTTTTGATACTGAAGGTATCCACTGAAAATTTAGAAAACCACTGAAGTTTATTAATTAGTGGGGAACAAATGTGACATGGTTCAACCTGTACTTTAGGAAGATGGATTTGAAAGTTGGGTGGAGGAAGGATCGTAGTCCTTAAGGAAGCAACATCAGCCATCTGGGTATTTCAGTAGTTCAGAGATGAATTGATAAGGACCTGCACCAGGGTGGCAACCATGTCAGAGATCAAAATGACAGGCTGAGGCAAAAGCTTGGAGATGAGTTAATAGATAGTGAGGAATTGAAGGTGACATCTAGCTTTCAAGCTTAGGTGGGTAGGAGCATGAGCATGATGCTACTCTCAACAGTAATAGTGACATTTGGAGGAAGGGGTTATGGGAAAATAGTAAGGTCTGTTTTGAACATGTTGAGTTTTAGGTGTCTATGGGGCATCCGATTTGAGATGTTTAATAGACATTGGAGATACAGGACAGGAAGTCAGCAGAGAGGTTAGGGTGGACAAATAAAACTGAGAATCATATTCATAGAGACGATCATTGAAAGCATGGGAGTTGATGAGGTCACCAAGTGGTATAATATAAATGGAGAACAGAAGACTCAGAACAGAGCTCTGTGGGGTACCTATTGTTATTAGGCATGGCCTGGATGATGACCCAGCAGATAAGACTGAGAATGAGTGACCAAACTGGTAGGAGAAGAAGCAGGGAGGTCCTGCAAACCTACAGGGAGGTGAGTAGCAAGGAGAAGTTAGTCATTAAAACTGTCAAAAAGTGCAGAGATCAAGATCGACCTTGCTATAGCAGGAAGAGAATAGAATAGCCTTGTGGACTTACTAGCAAAAATCAAAACAAGCCCTCTGAAACATGGAATAATTCCCATGTGCAGCAATAAACCGATGTCATTGCATCCACAGCATATTTCACATAAGCATCCTTAGTATTGTCATCTACATCCATATCTCTCTCTCTCTGTCTCTCTCTCTCTCTCTCTCTCTCTCTATCTATCTATCTATCTATCTATCTATCTATATCTGTCTATCTATCTATCTATATGTCTATATCTATCTATCTATCTATATCTGTCTATCTATCTATCTATATGTCTATATCTATCTATCTATCTATCTATCTATCTATCTATCTATCTATATCTATATCTATCTATAGATATATAAATATAGATAGATATCTATCTATCTATATCTATCTATATCTATATCTATATCTATCTATAGATATATAAATATAGATAGATATCTATCTATCTATATCTATATCTATCTATAGATATATAAATATAGATAGATAGATATAGATATAGATATAGATATAGATATAGATATAGATATAGATATAGATATCCTCCAATTTATGTGTCTCATCATAACTTAGTGCCTGGCTTCTCCCAAAGCTTCTTATACTTTTTTACTCACTAGCCCTTTTCGCCTGAGGAATTTTTACACAACCTTGGATATATAGGTATATCAAATAGGCATACAGATTAAACATTTACTGACAATAAAGCATAATTTTTGACCCCCACATTCAGTTACAAGACCCCCTGGGGTTGTGACCCACAGTTTTAGAAGTTAGGGCCTAGTGGGTCTAATTCTCTTGTCACCGATGGATTATTCTACTCTTATACCCAAACTAAGAAGAGAAAAAGAAAGATGTTTTCCAGAATGAGAGGACAAAAATCTCCTTTTGAGACACAATTGACAACAGGAAAATTGTCTAAACCTTGTAAGTCAAGGTTCCACTCACATTTTGAGCCTGCAGCAAGACTCATTTGAGTACAAAAGGCTAAGTAAGGAATGGACGCAGAGGAGATGCCCTTGGATTCAACATAACAACAATAATAATTCGTTCTAAAAATCCTTCAAAGTGATTCTCAAATAACTGCAAGCTTGCAAATTGAAATTGTAAACTCAGATGTTTGTAGAAAAAATTCCAATTTAAACTCATCCTAAGCCAGCAAAAATATAAACAAAACATCAGTGGGTCTGCTAGGCCATACATGAGCTGTAGCTCTTGTAGCCTTTGTAAATAAATATACATAGCACTTCCATGTTATCTATGTTAAAAAAGAAAAAAATGTCTTATTCTGCATTTTGAGCCCATCTGCTCTTGTCTAGAAGTGCTTTGTTATGAGTCCTTTGCAAATGTAGTTGGTCATTGAATTGTTCAAAGTTCTTAAATCTTTAGAAGCTATTTTTATTGTGCAGATTGTTCTTCTAATTCAGCTCACTTCACTCTGCATGAGTTTAGAATTGTCATCTCAACACAGCAATATTACATTATACTCCCCTGCCATAATTTTTATCCATCCCCCAAAATAGTTTTCTATATATGGTCTCTTTTCCCCTTGCCTTGATCTCTGGAATATAACATAGCTGGATTAAAAAGTATGCCCGGGTTGGTGATGTTCTTTTTCAAGTAACTTTTAGTGACTTTTTTCCCAGCAAATGCTTTCTATAAGGTCTGGACCAATTCACAGCTCCACTGACGGTACCAATTTCTCCACTTCCCCCACTTTGTACAGTACTTCCACTCCTCATTGAATATTCTTGTTGAGGAGAAAAATCTAAAAAGATGGTAGAGTAGGTCAGAAAATTCCAAGCTCTCCAGATTTTCCCCCACAAACAAAATAATATCTCCGGGCCAACGTAGATTAGTGAAAAATAAATAGGAATTGGGGCAGAATAGTGATCCTCCTGGGACAACAGGAAAAAAATCCAAAGAAAGGTACCAAGATGGAGGTTTGGCCCCTGTGAAGTGTAAACAATTCCAGGCTAGTATCACTGAAACAGCAAAGAGGGAACCCTGAGGCTAGCAGGGTTTGGAGATAGCTTCAGCCACAGGAACTTTCACCTCCCAGACAGTGTGGGGAGCTGGGGATCTGAGTTTGGGTAAGGAATGCCAAGCCTAGCTATGCTGCTGAGATGCAGCCTTTGATGAGAAGGAACCAGCACATGCCAGGTGAGTGCAAAAGCAGTGAGTCAAGGACACTGCTGACTGGGCACTTAGAAGAGGGTGGAGTTCTTGGTTTGAAATTCCTGAGACAACTGAAGGGAATCTGATCCCAGAACTAGAGGTGATTGCACTTGTTTGTGTTTTTAAAAAATGAATTTTCAAAGGAAAAAAATCCATAGAAAGTTCCTATGGGAATAGGAAAGGAATAGGGAAGACCAGGGTTCATCTTCAGAAGAAGATACTGAAGTAAAAAAAAAAAAAAAAAAAAAAAGCCTTTCCTGCCCCAAAGAATAACATTAAATGGTTACCTTCCCAAAAAGGATTTATAAAAGAACTCAAAAAAGACTTTAAAAATCAAATTAGGAAAAACTAAAAAAAAAAAATCCAAGGAAAACAAGATTATGAAAAGAAAGTCAACCAACTAGGAAAGGAGATCCAGAGTCTTAAGAAAATTATTCTTTGAAAGTTAGAATTGGGCCAGTGACAGTATAAAGACCTAGAAATAATAAAGCAAAAATCAAAATTTAAAAAAAGGAATGTGAGACATCTCATAAGAAAAATAGATCTGGAGAACATATCTAAAAGAGAAAACATAAGAATAATTGGACTACCTGAAAGCTACGATCAAAAAAAATCAATACAAAAATACAAGAAATAATTAAAGAAAAATGTCAGAACAAGAGGGGAAAGTAAAAATAGAAAAAAAATCCAATAATCACCTGAAAGAGATCCTACAAAGAAAACATACAGGAACATGATGGCTAAATTTCATAATGCCCAGATCAAAGAGAAAATTTTACAAGCCACAACAACAAAAATATTCAAATTTGCTAGAGCTTCAATTAGAATCACACAAAACCTTTCAGCAGCTACAACAAAAGATTGTACATCCTGGAATACTACATATCAACAATCAAAAAAACTAGAGTTGTAGTCAAAAATATTATAGACTGAATGGAAAAAAAGGACATTCAGTGAACTCTCAGATTTTCAGGATTTTGTGGCAAAGCTGAACTCAGTAGAAAATTTGACATGTACAATCCAACATAAAAGACTAATTTCAAAGTATTTAATAAGGACAAGTTATTTATGTTTTTATACATGGAAATATAAGTCATATATCTAAGATTATCATTAGTAACTGGGTAGAATAACAGAAAGATTGGGATAGAGCTGAGTATGATTTAACTCTAAAAAGCAAAACTAGAAAAAGGCAAAAATAGTAATTATGATACACAAATGAGATGCAAAACCAAGAATCAACACGGAGAAATTAAATGGGGAAGGAGAGCTGGTAGATCAGAAATGCTACTTACATTGGAAATGGGTTAAAGAAGGAACAACGTGTGTGTGTGTGTGTGTGTGTGTGTGTGTGTGTGTGTGTGTGTGTGTTTACCTAGAAAAGTCCAATACTCTTCAAAGTCTATAAAGAAATAAGAGGGGGGGAGGGAATAGGATAAGGCAGGATATCAAATGGTGTATAGATTATTGGGGATGGGATGAAGATGAAGGGAAAAAGGTGGAGGGAAAGAATGAGGGAAGGATTCTCCCCTTGGGGAGAGGGTAAGTAATAGCAAGGCAAATTAATGTATAGAAGTAAAGTAGAAGAGTTAGTGGTATAGGAAACAATAGATATATACAAACACAATATCAATGATAAGGAGTAAAATTTATTAGAAAAAAGTAGATATAGTAATAATCTCAGACAAGGTGAAAGTTAAAAAAGATTCACTCATAAGAGAAATCTACATCATATGTAAGCCATATTAATATTGTTTTAGATATATGTGTATAGATACACATGTTTATATTTCATATATATATACATATATATGTGTATGTATGCATATGTGAGGGATGCAGAGATCACTCAGTAGAAGGCAGAAAAGTTGTTTATTAAAAACCTCCGGAGGATGAACTGTCCCATCACAAGATAAGAAAGAGAAAAAGCTGGAGGTAGGAGGGCTAAAGAAGTAGTAAAGATACACAGCTTTTATACAAGAGATTACATCACAAGTCAGAGAGCATTGAGAAGGGGAGGGGGAGGCATCTAATTGGTTGTTGTCTTAGGAGAGATTGGAATGGACGGTTTCTGTTTCCCCCAAATCTCCTGATTTCTAGGAAATAGAAAATCAGGCCTTCAGGCTTAATCAAGCAGACAGTGGTCCAGCTAATAGACTAAATATTGATAAATGTCAAATATTGGTAAATGTCATCAGCTTAGGTTCAGCAAATATGGTTATAGCTGACCAAGGCTCAAGTAAATATGGGCCTGCACACATTATACAGGTCACGGGGGAAACACAGAAATAATGAAAATAAAATACAGAAAAAGAATTCACATATTCCTGTAAGTTCTTCATTTTTTCTCTCTATTCCATACACACACACACACACACACACACACACACACACACACTCTACACACACACTCTACACACATACTTTTTAAATATATCCATGCTTAACTGTAGCCTGCTTGGAGTAAGTGAGGGGAAGGAAAGGGGAAACAAGAATAAAGTAAAAAATGCACAGCAGACAAAAAGTTATCAAACTCTACATACCCTTTCATCCAGCAGTGTTTCTATTGGGTTTATATCCCAAAGAGATCTTAAAGGAGGGAAAGGGACCCACATGTGCAAAAATGTTTGCGGCAGCCCTCTTTGTAAAAACTGAGTGGATGCCCATCAGTTGCAGAATGGTTGGGTAAATTATGGTATATGAAGGTTATGGAATATTATTGTTCTGTAAGAAATGACCAGCAGGAAGCTTGGAGAGACTTTCATCAACTGATGCTGTGTGAAATGAGCAGGACCAGGAGAACATTATACAAGGCAACCACAATACTATATGAGGATCAATTCTGATGGACGTGGCTCTCTTCAACAAAGAGATGATTCAAATCAGTTCCAGTTGTTCAATGATGAAGAGAGACATCTATACCTAGAAATAGGGCTGTGGGAACTTAGTGTGGACTACAACACAGCATTTTCACACTGTCTGTAGTTGTTTGCTTGCACTTTGTTTTCTTTCTTAGTTTTTCTTTTTCTTCCTTCTTGATCTGATTTTTCTTGTGCAACAAGTTAATTGTATAAATATGTATACATATGTTGGATTTAACATGTATTTCAACATATTTAACATATATTGGACTACCTGTCAGCTAGGGGAGGAGGTGGGGGGAAAGAGGGGAAAATTTGGACAAAAGGTTTTTCAAGGGACAGTGTTGGAAAAATTATCCATGCATATGATTTGTAAACAAAAAGCTTTAATAAAAAATAATATTACATATATTCCTACTTTCAAAAGTAAAAAAAATGCACAGCAGAGAACAAAGAAAGCATATAAGGAAGAAAAGAAAAAATGGTCTTCTGTTACTATAATGTGCTTCCTTGAAATGGACATTTATTGTCACATATTTTGAATCCTCTCGTCTTCCGCTATGTGCATGACAATGCTTTTTTTTTTCTTTTTTGTCTTTTTTCTATGTGTTTTTCCTATTTTATATTTAAGTCTTAAAATTAAAAAGGAAAAAGATTATCCTAGTTGAATTTCCTGTCCCTATTTTGGATAAGTAATTGTATTTCAGGTCTTTTACAAGCATTTCATTTCTTTTCAATACTGAACCTAAAATAGCAAGGGACCAGCTTGAACGAGGCCCAACCTGCATCACTTGGCAATAATCATGCAGGATTGAGAGGGTATGAACCCCTTGAAAGGAGGAGCAGCAGTGCAGAGAAAGGTGAACCCCAAGTGCCTTCCATGCCTCTGGGGGTACTTCTGGCTTTCCAGTTTACTCATTACTGAGGAAACCATATGTAGCTGGTCACCAACTAGAAACAAATAGAAATATGCCCTCGGTTTTCAGGAACTTTACCCTGAAGATAACTAAATAACTTTGTTTGGAGTAATTGCTGAATTGACATCATTTTACTTTTTTTTTAATTTTTATTTATAATTTTTTTGACAGTATATAGGCATGAGTAATTTTTTTTATAACATTATCTCTTGTATTCATTTTTCCAAATTTTCCCCTCCCTCCCTTTACTCCCTCCCCTTGATGACAGGTAATCCCATACATTTTACATGTGTTACAATATAACCTAGATACAATATATGTGTGTAAATACCATTTTCCTGTTGCACATTAAGTATTAGCTTCCGAAGGTATAAGTAACCTGGGCAGATAGACAGTAGTGCTAACAATTTACATTCGCTTCCCAGTGTTCCTTCTCTGGGTGTAGTTATTTCTGTCCATCATTGATCAACTGGAAGTGAGTTGGATCTTCTTTATGTTGAAGATATCCACGTCCATCAGAATACATCTTCATACAACATTGAAGTGGACAGCGATCTTCTGGTTCTATTCATTTCATACAGCATCAGTTGGACATCATTTTACATTAATCAAAAAATGAAGTAGATATTTTCATCAATTGTCATGAATTCTCAAAACTCCCCAAAATATGAATTATGCACAAGTCTTATTATGCAACTGTCTTCAGAGATTTAGATACCCACATCCAGAGAAATCTAGATACCAACATGTCTAATAAAGTAACAACCTGATGAAAAAATAGCAGAGAAGACTAATCTTGAAAATGAGCATCCTTTCCCCCACCAGTCCACAGACTGACAAGATTGTACAACCCACCACAGGCTTGTCCTCTGAGATTTACTCAGCAGTTTCTTTGTTGATGCTGTCATCTATCAGCAAACTTTCCCAGCCTTCACCCCGTTATTATCAACAAGTACTAGAACTCAATTCTGCCTATTAGGCACTGTGTGGAGGAGGTAGAGATAGAAACTTGTTTTACCTGGAAACTAAATAATGGCACCAGTGTGTGTGTGTGTGTGTGGGGGGGGGTGTGGGTGTGGGTGCGTGTGGCCTAATTAGGCCAAAAGAAAAAGGACTGGAATCCAGGTAAAGTTAGTTCTGCCCCTCAAAAGTCACTGGGGGCCGGGACTGAGGCTGGTGATAAAGGTCATTTCCTGTCATGAGCGGGAGCTGATATCTTTGAAGTCTAGCTCTCTGGGGATCTGTTGCACCAAAAAGATCCCTGTTATTCCCCAATATTCTTGATTTTTCTTCAGTCTATATTTGCCCTGGGGTGCAAATTTGTTTTGTTTGTGGGGAAATCTGGAGAGCTTGAAATTTACCAACCTACTTTGCCATCTTCCCAGAATACCCCCTCATTTCTCAAACATATACAGAGCTGAGTAAAATTTATAAAAATAAGAGCTAGTCCCCAATTGATAGATAATTCAAAGAAAGACATGAACAGGTTTTCAGATTAAGTAATTAAAGTCATATGACACAATGTTCTAACTCACTACTGATTGGAGAAATGCAAATTAAAACAATTCTGGGATATTATTTCATACCTATTAGATTGGTTAATAAAGCAAAAAAGAAGGGGGGCAGCTAGGTGGCGCAGTGGATAAAGCACCAGCCTTGAATTCAGGAGGACCCAGGTTCAAATATGATCTCAGACACTTAACGCTTCCTAGCTGTGTGACCCTGGGCAAGTCACTTAACCCCAATTGACTCAGCAAAATAAAATAAAATAAAATAAAACAAAAAAGGAAAATGGCAAATGGTGGAGGGGCTATAGAGAAAAATGAGAAATAAATATACTGGTGGAGCTGTGAACTGATCCAACCATTCTGCAAAGCAATTTGGAGCTATGCCCAAAGGGCTATAAAACCATGCATACCCTTTGACCTACCAATACCACTTATTAGGTCTATATCCTAAAGGAGATTAAAAAAAAAAGAAAGGGACATACAAAAATATTTATAGCAGCTCTTTTCTGGAAGCAATCAACTGGAGAATGGCTGAACAAATGGAATACTACTATTGTGGTATAAGAAATGATGAGCAGCTAATTAATGTTGATCAGAGAAATATAAATTAAGACAACTCTGAGGTACCACTACACATCTCTCAGATTGGCTAAAATGACAGGAATAGATAAGATAAATGGAGGGGGGTGTGAGAAAACTGGGACACTAATACATTGTTGGTGGAATTGTGAAGTGATCCAACCATTCTGGAGAGCAATTTGAACTATGCTCAAAAAGTTATCAAACTGTGCATATCCTTTGACCCAACAGTGTTTCTACTGGGCTTACATCCCAAAGAGATCTCAAAGAAGGGAAAGGGACCCACATGTGCAAAAATGTTTGTGGCGGCCCTCTTTGTAGTGGCAAGAAACTGGAAACTGAGTGGATGCCCATCAGCTGGAGAATGGCTGAATAAGTTATAGTATATGAATGTTATGGAATATTATTGTTCTGTAAGAAATAATCTGCAGGATGATTTCAGAGAGGCCTGGAAAGACTTACATCAACTGATGCTGATCAATTCTGATGAATGTGGCTGTTTTCAACAATGAGGTGATTCAGCCCAGTTCCATTAGACTTCTGATGGAGAGAGCCATCTATGTCCAAGAAGAGGACTGTGGGGACTGAATGTGGATTACAACATAGTACTTTCACCTTTTTTATTGTTGTGTGCTTGCTTTTTGTTTTCTTTTTTCCTTTTTTGATCAGATTTTTCTTGTGCAGCATGATAATTGTGGAAATATGTATAGAAAAATGGCAAGTGTTTAACATATATTGGATTACTTGCTGTCTTAGGGAAGGGTGGGGAGAGAGAGAAAAAAATTTGGAACACAAGGTTTTGCAAGGGTGAATGCTGAAAACGATCTATGCATATAAAATAAAAGGCTATTATTAAAAAAAGAAATGAGCAGGATGCTCTCAGAAAAGTCTACAAAGACTTCCATGAGTGAAATTTATTGTGTACGGGGGCAGCTAGGTGGTGAATTTATTGTGTACAAAGTAACAGCAATATTGCAAAATGATCAGGTGTGAATGACTTAATTAATTTTAAGGTATTATTTTCTTCAGTGAGCTTGTGTATCTCCTTTTCCATTTGGTCAAATCTACGTTTTAAAGAGTTCTTCTCTTTGTTGGATTGCTGTACCCTTTTTTTTTTTTTTTTTTTTTTTACCATTTAACCTATTTGGGGGGGTGGCTGTTTTGAGGAGTTTTGGAGGGGCAATTGAGACTGAGAGACTCATTCAGGTTCACATAGCTAGTGAGTGTTAAGTGTCTGAGGCCTGATTTGAACTCAGATCATCCTGACTCCAGGGTCATGATATGTGTACCATCTAACTCTGCTGTTTTTTAAGGTGTTATTTTTTTTGTGCTTTCTTTACCAAGTTGTTGGCTCTTTTTCATGATTTTCTTGCATCACTATCATTTCTCTTCCAAACTTTCCCTACATTTCTCTTACTTAATTTTTAAGAACTTTTTTGAGCTTTTCCATGGTCTAAGACCAATTTATATATTTTTTTCTTTTGTGGCTTTGGATGTAGAAGTTTTGACTTTGTTGTCTTCCTCTGTGTTTGTGTTTTGAGCTTTCCTGTCACCATAATAACTCTGACTGTTCTTTTTCTTGTATGCTGATTTCCGGTCTATTTCTTGACTTTTAACTCTATGTTAAAATTAGGCTCTGGTCGCAAGGTAGAGGGAGCATAGTCCTAAGCTTCAGGGTTTTTTTTTTAAAAGCTTTTTATTTCCAAAACATATGCATAGATAATTTTCAACATTTGCCCTTGCAAAACCTTGTATTCCATTTTTTCTGTCTCTCCCCCCTACTCCCTCCCCTAGACACCAAGTAATCTAATATATATTAAACATAAGCAATTTTTCTACACATATTTCCACAATTATCGTGCTGCATAATAAAAATCAGATCAAAAAGGATAAAATGAGAAAGAAAACAAAAAAGCAAACAACAACAAAAAGAGTAAAAAGGCTATGTTGTGATCCACCTTCAGTTCCCATGTTCCTTTCTCTGGGTGCAGATGGCTCTTTTCATCACAAGACCATTGGAATTGGCCTGAATCATCTCACTCTTAAAAAGAGCCATGTCCTTCAGAACAGATTATCGAATAATCTAGCTATTGCTATGTAAAATGTTCTCACTTCTGATTTTTGTGCAGCTATTTTCAAAGCTAGTTACAGAGTTTCCTAAAGTTTTAAGTTTTAAATTTTTTCAAAATGCTAAGATCTAAGGAGAGATGTGTTTGCTACTCTCCTGGTCTGCATTCTGGTCTGTGAGTAACCACAAGCACTCTTTTCCACTTGAAATCAGGATTCCTGCTCCCCTGTGGTTGTAAGCTCTGGTGTACTAGTGCTTCTCTTCACCCTGGGACTATGACTGGGATCCTTGTATGGGCAATGCTTCGGAGTACTGCACACAGTGCCAGCAAAGGGACTCTTTTAGTTTCCTTCCAACCAGTTGTCTGACCTCTTACTGTCTGTGAGCTAAGAGTTCAGAAGCCACTGCTGCCTTGCTGTATTCATGTATTCCTGCTGTATTGCCTGTGCTGGAATATGCTTCATTCTTACCCTGATATGGCAGACCTTTCTTGCTATCTGAGTTGTCTTGAACTGGAAAATTGTTTCACCCCATCCTTTTGTTGGTTCTGCCGATACAGTATTTTTAGAGGTGTTATTTTAAAGTTCAGAGAGGAATTTGAGAGAGTTCAGGTGAGTTCCTACTTTTCTCTGCCATCTTGGCTCCACCCCTTTTTCTATTCCAGACTTGAATCCACAAAAACAAGTCTCAAGTAAATCTAAAGAGAAAACAACTGATTAGGAAAACAATTATACAGATGTGCAGGACAACCTGAAAAATGAGAAACAAAAAGAAATAACATTAACAAAATACAAGATCCCTAAACCAGTAAAAACAACTAATATCTAACATAGGATATATAGAGACAACTTAAAGATCCTAGGTCTCCCAGAAGAACAAAAATTTTAAAAATGTGAACACCATTTCAATTTTTAAAAAGATAAAAAATTAGTAATAAGGGCATTTGAAACATCCTTTCTTCCAATAGTATTTGATTTTTCCAAATACATATAGTTTTCAGCATTAATATTTGTAAAACCTTGTGTTCTAAATTTTTCTCCCTCCCTCCCTAACCTCCACCCTTCCCAAGATAGCAAGCAATCTGATATAAGTTAAATATGTGTGCAATCCTTTTAAACATGTTCCCATATTTGTCATGTTGTTCAAGAAAAAATCAGACCAAAAAGGGCAAAAAAACACAAGAAAGAAAAACAAACAAAAAGGGAAAAATACTATGTTTCAATCCACCTTCAGTCTCTATAGTTAGTTCTCTCTTTGGTTGCAGATGGCACTTCCCATAAGAAATCTATTGGAATTGCTTTAAATTACCACATTGTTGAGAAGAGACAAATCCATCACAGTTGATCACCACTTAATCTTGTAATTGTATACAATGATCTGGTTCTATTCACTTCACTCAGCATCAGTTCATATAGGTCTTTCCAGACTTTTCTGAAATCCATCTGCTCATCATTTCTTATAGAACAATAATATTCCATTACCTTCATATACTATAGCTTATTCAGTCATCCCCCAACTGATGAGCATCCACTCAATTTGAAGCATTCTTATACTAAAAAATGAGCAGATCAGATTAGTCATTTGCAAAGATTCCAAACAAAAATACAATGCTGAATAAATACAGCTACAAAGGAAGAGAAGAAAATAGCTGAAGAGAAATACACCTATGGAGTTGTTGTTTTTTTAACTCAATGACAAAATACCAAGGAGAATTGATTTTTAAAGATTTTCTTCTAAAATTACATAAGGAGATAGAGGTGAATGTGTAGTGTAAATAGAACTAATGGTATATGGTTTGAAATGGCATAAAATAAAGCTCACAACACTTTGTCTTACAGATAAATCAATTTTCTTTTGTGAAATAAACTGCCAAATAAGAGGCCAGGTAAAGGGGGAAAAGGTGAGAAGAAAACAAAGAATGTATGATGTACCTGAATCAAGTAAATAATGAAATTCGGATGATGTCTCAGGGAGAGCAAAGGGAGAGATTGAAATAAGGAAAGAAAAGGGGAAATTTCCATTCAATTGTGAGAAGGGGTTTCACTGAAGAATATTCATAGAAGGAAGAATGAATTTGTAATGAAAGATGGGGAAATTACAGTGAGTATAAAATACAGGGTGATTTCCTAATGGTTCTCAGAGAAACCACTACTGAGATAATGTGCCTCCTCTGGGGTCAGCATTCTGGCTCAGGAAAAGGGAAATGAATCAAAGCTCCTCAATTGCTGTCTAGAAGGGTAACAGGGCATGGATCCAGAGAGATTTCATGGCAAATGGGAGGGAATGTCACAATGAGAAATGGGCTACAGATTCATAAGCCTAGGAAAATTTCCATGGGGAAATAATTCTATCGTATTTCTGGCAGAAACTGATAACTTCCAAAAAATAAGATATGGCAGGAAAAAGAGAGGGGAAACAAGATAACATAAAAACTGGAAGAAGAAACTTAAAGTAGATACCTTGGAAGTTTTATTCCTTGAGGAATATAGAGACTAAAGAAGAAATAAATAGGTGTAAGGACCATGGGTACAAGAAAATTATAAAAGAAATACTTTCTTGAAAAAGGCATGGAATGTTAAAAAATAACAAAAGAAGTTGAAAAGAGAATTTTTTGACTACTTAACTGAAGGAAAGGAGAATAAAAAACATCAAATAACTAAACAAAAAGGAGAAAAAATTATTTTTCATTTTCCCTTTTTATTTTAATATTTCATTTTTCCAAACACATACAAAGATAGTTTTGAAAATTCACCTTTGCAAAACTTTGTGTTCTAAATATGTCTCCCTCTCTCCTCTCCTCTTCCCAAGTCAACAAGAAATCTTATATAGATTTCTTTTATTTTTGGATTTTCTTACATAGATAAACATATTCCATTAGAAGAAAAAATTTAAGTAACACTTCAAAACTAGGGAAAGAGAGGACACACAGTAGAGAGGGTCTTGAGGGGAAAGGAAAGAGAGCCCAGGGGAGAAATGTTTTAAAGTAAATTAAGCAAAAATAACTGCAGAAATAAAATACTGTCTTTAAAGAAGAACAAAAATCCCCAATTCAGAAAAAGGCTAATATTAGAGAAAATGGAGAAAAATATTCTTAACTCTAAATGTGGACACATAAAGCAATACAATGAAATGAAAGATAGTGATGGAAAGAAAACAAAACCCTGCAATCTGTTTCTTAGAAGAAACACAACTAAAATGCAAAGAAATAAGGAGAATAAAAATGAGAGTCTGGAACAAAATTGACTATGTATCAGGTGAATCCAAAAAAGTTGCAATCATGCCATCAGACAAAGCAAAAACAAAAATTCATGATATAAAAAGAGATAAATAAGAAAATGACATGGTAAAAAAAATGACAATCAACAAACATATATATATATGCCTCAAATATCTAAATTGACTAAGCAAAAATTAACTACAAGAGGACATAATCAGTAACAATAATAGCAATGGATTAATGCCCACTCAATTCTGGACAAATCGAACAGGAAGACAAACAAAAAGGAAAATAGAGAATTGAACATATTCCTAGAGAATATGAAGACTTATAGCATCTTCTAAATGAGAATGCTGAAGAATACCCACAGAACTTTTACAAAAATTGACCACATATCAGGTCACAGAGATTGCAAATAAATGTAAAAAAAGCAAAATTCATTAATACATCCTTTTCAGAGCAAAATGTAATAAAAATCATAATCGTTTCATTGGAGCACAAACAAAAGACCCAAATGGAGACCTAATAATAAATCTTAAAAGAACAAGTCATAGATATAATTAATAACTGTGTGAAAGAGAATTATAATGACAAAAAGACATACTGAAATTTCTTGGATGCTGCTAAAATTATATCCTCAGAGGGAAAATTATATCAATATCAATTATATCAAAATTAAATAAGAAACTTTAACAAAATAGAAATTAAGGGACTTATTGAACTGAATATGCATTTTAAGATTTTAGAAGCCAATAAATATATCCAAAATAATCACCAAAGATAAGATTTTGAAAATTAGAAGAGAAATGTATGCATATATGTACACATTACATACATGTACAATACACATACATACATATAAACTGGAAACCAAAAAAGACTATAGTGATTAAAAATAAAAGTACAAATTCATTCTTTGAAAAGACTAACAAAATTTTAGCCAATCTGATGAAAAAGAAGAGAGTAGAAAATCAAATAAACACTATAGCAAATGAACAAGGTGAACTCAGATGAAGTAGAACAGGGCGAACAAAGGGAACTAGAAGAAATAAAAGGTTATTATGGTCAAAACTTGCTCTGCACAGTTCTATGTTAACAAAACTGATGATGCAAAACAAATAGGATGCTTTCACAAATATAAAATAAAGTCAGAAGCAAAAAGCTCCATCTCAAAAAAAAAAAAAAACTGACTGTAAAAAAAAAAAAAAAAAACTACTGAAGAGGTATTGGGGGCAGAGGCTGGTCATGATAAGAATCTATTAAGAATTCTACCAAATGTTAAAAACAAAAGCATACAAATACTACAGAAATTATTCTCAGAAAATTGAGAAATAATTATTGCATTCATTTTATAAGACATAGATAGTCCTAACATATACATCAGGCAAGAATAAAAAGTATAAGTGGTATCATTACTGAATATCTTTTCAAAAATGTAAATAAAATCCTATCAAACTGTAGTAATCCATCTAAGAAATAATTTACTAAGACCAACTTGGGTTGATAGCAGGAAGGCAAAGATGGTACATTAGGAAAACAATCCATAATCACATTAAAAACAAAAATAACCGAGATTGTGTAATTATCTCAATATATGTAGAAAATCTTTTGATAAAGTACAAAATTCATCTATGCTAAAAAAAATATGATGTATAGACATAAAGGGATCTTTTTTTACAATTTAGAAATTATCTAAAATCAGAAGCAAACTTCATAAGCAATTGAGTTATACTAGACACTCCTAGTAAATATAGGGATAAACCAAGGATGTTCCTTTCTTCACTCATGTTCGATGTAGTTCTAAAAGTGCTAACAATAAGACAAAAGAAAGAAAGTAAATGTATAAAGATTGGCAAAGAGGAAATGAAATGATCTCTATTTGTGAATGACATGATAGTTTTTCTTAGAAAGTCCTAGGGAATCAGAAAAGATCCTAATTAAGATAATTTTTAAGGGGAAGTATTCCAAGGGAAAATCCCATCCAAAATAAACACAAATACATTTTAAAATATATGTGTTCTTAAAAAACAAAAACAAGAAGAAAAAAAAAAAAACCTTAAATACAAAATAGGGAAAGAAAAAAAAAACTATTGCTATGCACAGCAGAACATGAGAGGATTCAAAATATAAATCAAAGAATTTCCACATTTCAAAAAAGCTTCTAACATAAATACTACATATTATGTTCAGAGCTGTCCATCTTTCCTTTGCTTCCTTGTAGATTTTCTTTTGTTCCCTGCTGGGCACTTTTTACTTTATTCTTTTTTCCCCCTTCCAGTCCCTGCTCCATGCAAAAAGCTACAATTAAGTGCTCACTCTTGCTCTCGCTCTCACCCTCACATCTCTTGCTCTTGCATCTCTAGCTCCTGCATCTCTCTCTCCCTCTCCAGTCTCTGTCTGTCTGTCTCTGTGTCTGTGTCTGTGTCTGTGTGTGTCTCTCTCCCCCCCTCTACAGTCTCTGTGTCCCTGTCTCTGTCTGTCTGTCTCTGTCTCTGTCTCTCTCTTCCTCTCCAATTTTTCTCTCTCTGTGTCTGTAGTTTCCCTATTTTTTCTTTTGATTAAATCTATTTTAGGGGCAGCTGGGTGGCGCAGTGGATAGAGCACCAGCCTTGAATTCAGGAGGACCTGAGTTCAAATCACTTAACACTTCCTAGCTGTGTGACCCTGGGCAAGTCACTTAACCCCAGCCTCAGGAAAAAAAAAAAAAAAAAAAAAGCAAACCTGATTAAATCTATTTTAGTTTAAACTTTGCCTGGGATTATGATTACTATGTTGGCTTTTTTAACATAATAAATTTTTATCCTGATCTTTATTTTATGCCTGTGTGTATCTTCTACTTCCTACCTCTCCCAGCCCTTCTGCTTTATTTCTACTCACTAACTTGCCCCCTTATTACTTAACCTACTTCCCCCTTCAAGGGATGCCTCTCTAATCCTCTCCCTCAACACTTTCCCCTTGCCCTCTTATTTTTGTCTGAATTTAAAAGACTTTCATAGCTTTCCAAACATATAGTTGCCCTTCATTTTCATTAATCTACACACCTTCTCCCATTCCCATTAATCTACACACCCTTCCATATTCCCCTCATCCTTTTCCCTCACTCTTTATAAATATCTTTATAATTTTAGAAGACTTTATTCCCTTCTAAATGTATATGCTGTTCTCTCTTTAATCCAGATCTAATATGAGTATGGTTCCCTCTAAAAATCCCTCCCTTATCCTCTCTCTCTTCCCTATCCAATTGCCCTCTTATTTCTTTTTTAATTTAGAAGGCTTTTATACTTTTAGATATATAGGTATTATTCCTTCTTTAATCCATTTCTGATGAGAGGAGGATTCCAGAACTCCCAGCTCTCCTCCCCCATCTAATTCCTGTTAGTTCTTCTTCTCGCACCTCATTAACAAAAGATAATTACTCTTTTATTTTTTACAGTCTTGATTTTTAGAATTACATCATACTCAGCAGTACCCCAATCTTTCTTTGAAACTATCCAATTACGAATAAAATCTTAGACAGTTTACATTTCCACATATAAAACACACTTTGTCCTTATTGAGTCCCTTGTAATTGTTTGATATTTATATGTCTCAGATATTGTATGTCAAATTTTCTATTAAGTTTTATTAAGTTTCTATTAAATTAGTTCTAAAAATTAACTAAATTTTTGCTGAAAGTCTTGCAATTCATTGAATGTCCATTGCTTTCATTCAGGATTATGCTAAACTTTACTGGCTGCAACCTCAGTTCTTTTGCTTTTTGCTTTATAGTGTTCCAAGATCTGTGGTCTTTTAATGTAGATCTCAAGTGATTCTATGTATGTGTTCTTAACCAAACAAGAGCTAAAGGTAATAACCTATATCTACAGATAGATATCAATATATATGTACACGCACTCACCAATTCATGAGTGTGTGTGTGTATAAACAAAACCCATTCTCCAATAGATAAATGGTCAATAGATGAAGGCCATTAACAGCCATGTGAATGCTCCAAATCCTTAATAATAGGAAAAATGAAAATCAAAACATCCCTGAGGTTTTACCTCACACCCAACAATTTGGTGAAGATGACAAAAGAGGGGATTAGTCACTATTGAAGAAAGTGTGGAAGGTAGGCACCAAGTACATTGTTTGAGCTGTGAATCAGCACAAGAATATTGGAAAGCAATTTGGAAGTAGATGGATAAAGCAATTAAAATGTTTATACCCTCTGGCCCAGGGATTCCCCTATTAGAAGTAGAACAAAAAGGTTATTGGTACAAAGAAAGTTGCTTTGTGTAACAAATATTAAAGCAGCAGTCTCTGTAGCATTCATTGCTCCCCTTTCTATAGCACATAATAATCCTGGGAGGCAGATAGATTCTACTATAGTAGCCTTGAAGGCAAAGATAATGAATTCAGTTTGGGACAGTATTAGGCCAGTTCAAGATGTTAGTAAACAGAAAAAGAGAAAGGACTAGTGTACATGGAAAACCAAATGGTAAACTGGAAACAAAGAAGATGCCCATCCACTGGGAGATGCTAAACAAATTATGGTACAGAAATGTAATAGAATATTACTGTGCTATAAGAAATAAAAATAATGAATACCAAAAAAGCATGGAAAGATTCATATTAACGGATGTAGAATGAATTAAACAGAACCAAGAAAATACTATGCATGATTTTAGCGATGTAAATTGAAAGAACAATCACAAAACAATAAAAAAAATCAATGTAAAATTATAAAGAACCAGTTTAGCTCTCAAGAAGAGGTATGAGGAAAGAGGAAAATCAAATTGATAGTCTTACAAATGAAAAGGGGGATCTTTCCACCAATGAAGAGGAAATTAGAGAAATAATAAGGAGTTACTTTGCCCAACTTTATGCCAATAAATTTGATAACTTAAGTGAAATGGATGACTTTCTCCAAAAATATAGGCTCCCTAGATTAACAGAGGAGGAGATAAATTGCTTAAATAGTCCCATTTCAGAAAAAGAAATAGAACAAGCTATTAATCAACTCCCCAGGAAAAAATCCCCAGGGCCAGATGGATTCACATGTGAATTCTACCAAACATTTAAAGAACAATTAGCCCCAATGTTACATAAATTATTTGAAAAAATAGGGGATGAAGGAGTCCTACCAAACTCCTTTTATGACACAGACATGGTACTGATACCTAAACCTGGTAGATCGAAAACTGAGAAAGAAAATTATAGACCAATCTCCTTAATGAATATTGATGCTAAAATCTTAAATAAGATATTAGCAAAAAGACTTCAGAAAATCATCTCCAGGATAATACACTATGATCAAGTAGGATTTATTCCAGGAATGCAGGGCTGGTTTAATATTAGGAAAACTATTAATATAATTGACCATATTAATAATCAAATTAATAAGAACCATATGATCATCTCAATAGATGCAGAAAAAGCATTTGACAAAATCCAACATCCATTCCTACTAAAAACTCTTGAGAGTATAGGAATAAATGGATTATTCCTTAGAATAATCAGGAGTATATATTTAAGACCGTCAGTAAGCATAATATGCAATAGAAATAAACTGCAACCTTTCCCAGTAAGATCAGGAGTGAAACAAGGTTGCCCACTATCACCATTACTATTCAATATAGTACTAGAAACGCTAGCCTCGGCAATAAGAGCCGAGAAAGAGATTCAAGGAATTAGAGTAGGAAATGAGGAAATTAAACTATCACTTTTTGCAGATGACATGATGGTATACTTAGAGAACCCCAAAGACTCTGCTAAAAAGCTACTAGAAATAATTCAAAATTTCAGCAAAGTGGCAGGATACAAAATAAATCCACATAAATCCTCGGCATTTTTATATATCACTAACAAAATGCAACAGCAAGAGATACAAAGAGAAATTCCATTCCAAACAAATGTTGAGAGTATAAAATATTTGGGAATCCATCTACCAAAGAAAAGTCAGGAATTATATGAGAAAAATTACAAAACACTTGCCACAAAAATAAAATCAGATTTAAATAATTGGAAAGACATTCAGTGCTCTTGGATAGGCCGAGCGAATATAATAAAGATGACAATACTCCCCAAACTAATCTATTTATTTAGTGCTATACCAATCAGACTCCCAAGAAACTATTTTAATGACCTAGAAAAAATAACAACAAAATTCATATGGAAGAATAAAAGGTCAAGAATTGCAAGAGAACTAATGAAAAAAAACTCAGAGGAAGGTGGTCTAAGTGTACCTGATCTAAAGCTATATTATATAGCAGCAGTCACCAAAACCATTTGGTATTGGCTACGAAATAGACCGGTAGATCAGTGGAACAGATTAGATACAAAGGACAAAAAAGGGTACATCTATAGCAATCTAATCTTTGACAAACCCAAAGATTCCAACATTAGGGATAAAAATTCATTATTCGGAAAAAACTGTTGGGAAAACTGGAAATTAGTATGGCAGAAATTAGATATGGATCCACACTTAACACCATATACCAAGATAAGATCAAAATGGGTCCATGATTTAGGCATAAAGAGGGAGATAATAAATAGATTAGAGGAACAGAGGATAATCTACCTCTCAGACTTGTGGAGGAGGAAGGAATTTATGACCAGAGGAGAACTAGAGATCATTATTGATCACAAAATAGAAGATTTTGATTACATCAAACTAAAAAGTTTCTGTACAAATAATACTAATGCAAACAAGATTAGAAGGGAAGTAACAAATTGGGAAAATATTTTTAAAAACAAAGGTTCTGACAAAGGTCTCATTTCCAAAATATATAGAGAACTGACCATAATTTATAAGAAACCAAACCATTCTCCAATTGATAAATGGTCAAAGGATATGAACAGAAAATTCTCAGAGGAAGAAATTGAAACTATATCCACTCACATGAAAGAGTGTTCCAAATCACTACTGATCAGAGAAATGCAAATTAAGACCACTCTGAGATACCACTACACACCTGTCAGATTGGCTAAGATGACAGGAACAAATAATGACAAATGTTGGAGGGGATGTGGGGAAATTGGGACACTAATACATTGCTGGTGGAGTTGTGAAAGAATCCAGCCATTCTGGAGAGCAATCTGGAATTATGCCCAAAAAGTTATCAAACTGTGCATACCCTTTGACCCAGCAGCGCTACTACTGGGATTATATCCCAAAGAAATACTAAAGAGTGGAAAGAGACATATATGTGCCAAAATGTTTGTGGCAGCTCTTTTTGTTGTAGCTAGAAACTGGAAGATGAATGGATGTCCATCAGTTGGAGAATGGTTGGGTAAATTGTGGTATATGAAAGTTATGGAATATTATTGCTCAGTAAGAAATGACCAGCAGGAGGAATACAGAGAGGGTTGGAGAGACTTAAATCAACTGATGCTGAGTGAAATGAGCAGAACCAGAAGATCACTGTATACTTCAACAACGATACTGTATGAGGATGTATTCTGATGGAAGTGGAAATCTTCAACATAAAGAAGATCCAACTCACTTCCAGTTGATCAATGATGGACAGAGGTAGATACACCCAGAGAAGAAACACTGGGAGGGGAATGTAAATTGTTAGCACTAATATCTGTCTGCCCAGGTTGCATGTACCTTCGGATTCTAATGTTTATTGTGCAACAAGAAAATGATATTCACACACATGTATTGTACTTAGACTATATTGTAACACATGTAAAATGTATGGTATTGCCTGTCGTCGGGGGGAGGGAATAAGGGAGGGGGGGTAATTTGGAAAAATGAATACAAGGGATAATATTATAAAATATATATATATATAATAAAAAAAAAATTAAAAAAAAAAAAAAAAAAAAAAAAAAGGTACATCTATAGCAATCTAATCTTTGACAAACCCAAAGATTCCAACATTAGGGATAAAAATTCATTATTCGGAAAAAACTGTTGGGAAAACTGGAAATTAGTATGGCAGAAATTAGATATGGATCCACACTTAACACCATATACCAAGATAAGATCAAAATGGGTCCATGATTTAGGCATAAAGAGGGAGATAATAAATAGATTAGAGGAACAGAGGATAATCTACCTCTCAGACTTGTGGAGGAGGAAGGAATTTATGACCAGAGGAGAACTAGAGATCATTATTGATCACAAAATAGAAGGTTTTGATTACATCAAACTAAAAAGTTTCTGTACAAATAATACTAATGCAAACAAGATTAGAAGGGAAGTAACAAATTGGGAAAATATTTTTAAAAACAAAGGTTCTGACAAAGGTCTCATTTCCAAAATATATAGAGAACTGACCATAATTTATAAGAAACCGAACCATTCTCCAATTGATAAATGGTCAAAGGATATGAACAGACAATTCTCAGAGGAAGAAATTGAAACTATATCCACTCACATGAAAGAGTGTTCCAAATCACTACTGATCAGAGAAATGCAAATTAAGACCACTCTGAGATACCACTACACACCTGTCAGATTGGCTAAGATGACAGGAACAAATAATGACAAATGTTGGAGGGGATGTGGGGAAATTGGGACACTAATACATTGCTGGTGGAGTTGTGAAAGAATCCAGCCATTCTGGAGAGCAATCTGGAATTATGCCCAAAAAGTTATCAAACTGTGCATACCCTTTGACCCAGCAGCGCTACTACTGGGATTATATCCCAAAGAAATACTAAAGAGCGGAAAGAGACATATATGTGCCAAAATGTTTGTGGCAGCTCTTTTTGTTGTAGCTAGAAACTGGAAGATGAATGGATGTCCATCAATTGGAGAATGGTTGGGTAAATTGTGGTATATGAAGGTTATGGAATATTATTGCTCGGTAAGAAATGACCAGCAGGAGGAATATAGAGAGGCCTGGAGAGACTTAAATCAACTGATGCTGAGTGAAATGAGCAGAACCAGAAGATCACTGTACACTTCAACAACAATGCTGTATGAGGATGTATTCTGATGGAAGTGGAAATCTTCAACATAAAGAAGATCCAACTCACTTCCAGTTGATCAATGATGGACAGGGGTAGCTGCACCCAGAGAAGGAACACTGGGAGGGGAATGAAAATTGTTAGCACTAATATCTGTCTGCCCAGGTTGCATGTACCTTCGGATTCTAATGTTTATTGTGCAACAAGAAAATGATATTCACACACATGTATTGTACTTAGACTATATTGTAACACATGTAAAATGTATGGGATTGCCTGTCGTCGGGGGGAGGGAATAGAGGGAGGGGGGGTAAATTGGAAAAATGAATACAAGGGATAATATTATAAAATATATATATATAAAAAAAAAAAAAAAAAAGATTCTCCAGCCAAGGGAACACTAAAAAAAAAAAAAAAAAAAAAAAGAAGAGGTATGAGAAGACATCTTTACTACCATTCTTTGTAGATGTGAAAGGTCAAAGAATATGGACCATTGAATAGATTTTCAGACTTTTTTGATTTGTTGATCAGTTTTCTGATCTTCATTATCTGTATCTGCACTTTATCTCTTTCTTAATTATAATCAATAAATCAACAAAAACAATAAAACAAATCAAGTCCTGATTTCCAAGGTTTAAGCTGAAATTTTAATAATTGTCTCTGAATCAGTACAAGCTGGCCCCAATACACTCTTGGTAATGTGTTTCATTACTATTTAAGTACCTGATTCCGATTGCATTAACAAGAACAGAATGCTGATTTGCCTTGTTCCCTGTTAGTCAAGGAGCATTTATTGTGTCTACCGTGTACCAGGCAGTGTGCTAAGTTCTAGAAATAAAAAGGAAGGCAAAAAATGCCATGCTTTCAAGGAGCTTACAGTGTGATTGAGGAGACAACATGAAAACAAGTATGTACAAACACAATCTGTGAAGAATCAATTGGAAATAACCAACAAAACGTAGACAGTAGCATTAAAAGGGATCAGGAAAGGCATAATATAGAAGGGGGTATTTGATTTGGAACTTGAAGGAAATCAGGAAAATGAGGAGGAAGAGCACCAGTGCCAGAGTACCAGTGTGAGAAATAACTGCAGGGAGGCTAGGGCCAGGGGATTATAGAGAATGGGGGGGGGGGGGGGGTAATGTGTAAGAAGACTGGAAAGTAGAAAAAGACCAGTTGATAAAAGTCTTTAAAAGCCATAGTTTTATATCTGATGCGCAAGGAAATAGGGAGCCACTGAAGTTTATTGAATTGGAGGGGGACAAGATGCAGGGTGGTGGAGGGAGTAACATGGTCCAACCTATGCTTAAAGAAGGCTAATTTGACAGTTGAATAGGAGATGCTTTGAAGAGGAGAGCCTTGAGGCGGGGAAACCAAAGCAAAGCGACCCGAAGACTATTGTAATAGGTGAGTGCCAGTGTCACAGACGAGATGGAGATATCTATGAGATTGGGTATGGGGTGGGGAGGGTGTTGAGAATGAGGTTATCCTTGATCCTAATGGGAAATTCAGGAGGGGGGAGGCCTTGAAGGCAAAGATAATGAATTCAGTTTGGGACAATATTAGTCCAGGACATCCAGTTCAAGATGCTAGTAAACAGAAAAAGAGAAAGGACTAGTGTACATGGAAAACCAAATTAATACTGGATAGGAATGTGAGAATGAGCTGATTTCCATTTCTCTGAGCCAGGGGAATTGAGAACCAAGCAGGGAAAAAGAGAGGCCACAAGATGGCAGCATTGCTGCAAGGTCATTATTTCAAAACACTGTGAAAGGGGAAAATGCCCAATGCATTCATTCAATGCATGCATTTCTATAGCATATAGTAATGCTGGGAGGCAGATAGATTCTATGCTCATTTCACAGATGAAGGCATTTAGGAATACAGGGAGTTCCTGATATAAGGGTATAAATGTAATAACCATGGGCCCCCCAAAAAACTATCCCAGGTTCAAGGCTCTCTGGGAGTCAATACACAAACTCCCACTAAGGTGTTTTCTTTTATCATCCACCCAAAGATATATTAATCAAAAGACATAGCAAATGAAGCGGGGTGCATGTGTTACTTTATCAGACCATCAATGAGAGATAACAGAGATGCAGACGACACATTGGTCCAGGGAACACATGTGGAGGGCGTGCATGTGGGCAATAAATACAGCCAAAGGTTACGGTGAAAGGCAGCATTCCAGAAGTCTGTGTGGCCGGGGCATGCACAGAGACGTATGTGGCCAGGTTATACATGCAGTTAGGGCCATGTGTTGTTATTATGGTTTGTCCTTCGTTTTTCAAGAGGATTGTGACATCAGGGAGGTGGTGCGATGACTTGAAAATGGATTGGATTTTAAGGAGGCTGTGCAAGGTCAGCAACCTCATTCTCTCCTCTGGGGCCATTTAGGTCCCGTGGCAAGATAAAGGTCAGGCTGACTGGAGATGGCCCTGGATCCAGTGGGAGGCCTTCGCTTTTTTCATGGATATACATATATGAATATGTGTTAGGATTACAAGGTGAGAACTCAGGTTGTCTGCACAGTTCTCTGATGATTGGGATTACAAGGTGAGAACTCAGGTCGTCTGCACAGTTCTCTGATGTTAGGTGAGAACTCAGGTTGTCTGGACAGTTCTCTGATGATTGGGATTACAAGGTGAGAACTCAGGTTGTCTGCACAGTTCTCTGGCTCGGAGTTCACACCTTTGGTTCAGGCCTTTAGAGGGAGTTTACACCTTTGAAATTCTGAGGTGTAGTTTACATGTTTAAAAGAAGTTTGCACCTTTAAGAGGACGAAGTTCATTGGTTGAAGTATTTCCCCAGGCCGGGTTGAGTTCTCACATGCCCATTCTCTGGAAGGATAAAAGGAGGGCAACACTGGGTCTGGAGGAGTCTACTGTAGGTCAGAGTTGGGACGGCTCTCTACAGGAAGAGGAGTCTGGCCGGGAGATTGAGTTGAGACAGCAGATCTCCTCCCAGAGAGTGATCGGCAGAACATCACAAATATGGATATACACACTGTCACAAACAATGATCATATTGGATAATTTTGCTTTTCCAGACCCTCTTTTTGGAAATAGTTTGTTGGGTAGGGTAAGGAAGGGATATTTTCAGAAGCGAATGTGATGTAAAAATGAGATATATATTTTCAGAATTTTAAAAAAATTAGTTAAGACCTCAAATAATGAATTTTTAAAAAGAAAGTATGATGATCAATATGAAATAAGCTCTGAAGTTACTTTTACATTTCCAAATCTGCTCCCAATGACCATTGTATAAGCAGCCTTACTTCAGCATATTCCCAGCTATAAGTCCTATGGGAGGTAATTCCCAAATTCAACAGTCTCTTGTACTAGCACATTTGCTCAAACTTTCCCACACCTGGAATGCACTTTCTTCATCATTAATTTTCAAAAAGCTCTCATTGCTTTCAGGAATGATCAGATGATATCATCCGAGGATTTCCTCACCCTCCACAATCTCCTTTGTACTATTTTTGTATACATTTCCACCCCCCCAAAAAAAAAAAAAACCCAAGCTCTTTGAAGGTAGAAACTGTTCCTTTTTTTTGGCCTTTGCATTCATCGAAAACTTTTTTTCATTCATCGACTCTTTTTTTTTTCTCTCCCTTTATAATGTTAACACTACATCATCATATAACCTCTTTTAATTTGCTTGAACCCATTTACCTTTTTAAGATTTCTTTTGGTATTTTTATCATTTCAGAATTCCTATTTAGCTCTTTTCATCAGAAATATCTGAAAGTCGTCTATTTCATTAAAGATCCTGTCCCCCGACCCTCATAGCATTGTATTCTGCTTTTCAGGATTGTTCACTTTTGGTTGCAAGCCTACATATATTTTAGGATCTCCTCTTTTTTTAGGAGAAGGGGTTGGGTTTTATGCAATCTGACTATGGTTATTTGAATTTTTTCCTTTTGAGGAGACAATTGATGTACTCTTTCTATCTTCACTTTGCCCACTGTGTCTGATATATCTAGGCAAGTTTTATTTATGATTTCTTGAAATAGAATATTCAGGCTTTTTAAAAGATAATAGTTGTGTGCTAGAACTGGAGTCACAAAGATCTAAATTCAAATCTAGCCTTGGACATGTACTAAATATGTGACCATGGGCAAATCATTTAATCTTTGTTTGCCTCAGTTTCCTCAATTGTACACTGGGATAATAATAGCACCTACTTCCTAACACTGTTGTAACAAATAAGATACTATGTGTAAAGTGCACAATGTCTGACACATAGTAGGTGGTATATAAATGTTTATTCCCTTCTTGCCTCAGATTACCTCTCTTTGACCTATTTTTCAGATCACTAGTTTTGTTTTTTTTTAATATCAACTATCTTTTATTTTCTTGTTTGTTTTTTTGTTTTTTCAGATTTATCTTCACCCCTTCTTGTATCATCTTGTTTCATAACTTTATTTCATTTTTTTCTTTAAGAAACATTTATTTTCTCTCTATCCAATCAGAAAAAAAAGAAAAACCCTTGTAACAAATACGCATAGTCAAGCAAAACAAAATCCCTCATTGTCCATGTCCACAAATGTATGTTTTATTTGGCATCTTAAATCTATCCACTCTTTCAGGAGGTGGTAGTATAGTTCATCATAACTGTTCTGAAATTTCAGTTGGTCATTGAATTGGTGAGAATTATTGTCCTTCAAAGCTTGTTATTATCACAGTGTTCTTATTGTATAAATTGTTCTGATTCTGCTCATTTCACTCTAAATTAGTACATACAAGTCTTCAGAGATTTGTTTGAAACTATATTTTTTGCCATTTATTATGCTACCACAGTATTACACTTTGTTCATCTACCATGATTTATTTAATCATTCTCCAATCGATGTGTACCTCTTTTGTTTCCAGTTCTTTGTCATCACAAAAAGAGCTGTGGTAAATATTTTTATGGGCTGCTAAGTGGCACAGTGGATAGTGTCAGATCTTAAGGCAGGAAAACCTAAGTTCAAATACAGCCTCAGACACTTACCAGCTGTGTGATTCTGGGCAAGTTACTAGTTTGCCTCAGTTTCTTCATCTGTAAAATAAGTTAGAGAAGGAAATGACAAACCTACGGTCTTTTTGCCAAGAAAAGCCAAAATGAGGTCATGATGAATTAAACACAACTGAAATGACCAAATAGCAGTAAAAATATTTTTATACACATGGATTCATTGATTTTTCTTTTGGATTAATTTTTATCTTATTTTCAAACTAAAGCCAGTCTTCTGTCCCTCCTGATTCCTTCTCCATGGTCCCACTGAGAAAGTGAGAAAAACAAACAAAATCCCTGTTATAATCTAATATAATCAAAATTTCTCATTGGCCATATTTAAGTAAGTGTTAAGTGTCTGGGTCTGATTTGAACTCAGATCATCCTGACTTCAGGGTCATGATATATCTATCTCTGCCATCTATCTTTGCTGTTTTTTAAGGTACTTGTACAACAAAATAACTGTTTGGATATGTATACATATATTCTATTTAACTTATACTTTAACATATGTAACATGTATTGGTCAACCTGCCATCTGGGGGAGGGGGGTGGGGGGAAGGAGGGGAAAAATTGGAACAAAAGGTTTTGCAATTGTCAACGCTGGAAAATTACCCATGCAAATATCTTGTAAATAAAAAGCTATAAAATAAATTACTTAATTAAAAAAAGATTCATGGCATTCTTTAAATGGGAATACTAAACACATTTGTCAGCACTACACAGAACTTATACAAAAACTGATCATGAATCAGATTGAAAAGATTGCCAATAAATGTAAAAAGACAAATAGTAAATAGATAGAATAGAGCAAATGCAGTAAAAATTCAGCTTTCTGCTTCTGTAATTATGATTTTACTAGAATGAAAATGTTGGGCTTTAATAAACCCAAAGAGGGGATTGTGGAGAAAATAATTAATGAAAATGTTGGGCTTTAATAAACCCAAAGAAGGGATTGTGGAGAAAATAATTATTTATCCTTTATTAACACTATTGAATCTAGCTTTATGTGGCTAGAAAATTATCTAGTCCAAAAACTTATTGTAGAAATCAGGCTGACCTCAGAGATATGCTCCAGGGACCCTAGATGGTTATAAAGAAATCTTGTTTTGAATCTGATCAGGTCTTGTTTTGGATACACTCAAAGCTTATATTTTGGGGAAGGGAAGGAGGGAGATGGAAAGAGGGAGGGAGAGATTTTCTCCATCATGATTTTGATATATCGCTAGTCAACATAAGGAATTAAAAAGGAATTTGGGGGAGTTTTGTAGAAGCCACAAATGACTTGAGAAGACCAGCAGATGACACAAAGTTTCAAAACTCAGAAATGCATAAAATATACATATAATATTGTAAAATATAGACTATGATCAAATATTTATGCCAAATTTTATAACAATATATTCTAAACACCTTATAGAAGAAAAAGGAAAAAAAAATCAGACTTCTTTTCTGGCACAAAGGAAGGGCCAAAAATATTTACATGGATTTTCTAGATCGTGGAATGCCCCTCGGTAATGGAGAAGGGATAATTTGTACTTGGTTAAATGAAACTAAGGTGCTAATTACTGAAGGAATAGTGGAGGAAAACTCAGCAAAAAAGGGGTTCAAGCAGATAGCATTAGAAAAGGGATATTCCAACACTTCAGAGCTATCCCTAAAACCCCTGAGAAGGAGATGTAACCTGCCTCACACTGAAAGAGGGGCAAGAATATTTGCTATACATATAATGCTAGCTCTTGGTTTTCAACTTATCATATTAAATAAAGGTCCATTAATTCCTATGTTTTCTTATATTTTTAGGAGAAAATAGTTTTGCATTTTGTCAAAAACTTTTTTTTGCATCTGCTAACATTACTATCACATTTTTGTTATGTTGTTATTAATATGTTATGATTATATTTATATTTTCCCTCATATTGAATGAACACTGTATTCCTGGAGTAAATCCAACCTGGACATAGTGTATGATCTTTGTGATATGTAGTTGTACTCACTTTGCTAACATTTTACTTAAATATTTTCCTCAGCATTCATTAGAGATATTGGTCTATTGTTGTCTTTCTCATTTTGATTCTTCTTGGTTTAAATGAGAACATTAGGTTCTTGATGAATCTAGTTATATCATATAAGGTATGTGATAGGAACTTTTCTCATTCTTTTTGCAAATAGTTTAAATAATAATAGAATGATTTATTCTTTGAATTTTTAGTAGAATTCACTAGTAAATTCATCTTGTCCTGGTTTTTTATTTTAACATGGGGGGGGTCCATTTACAGCTTGTTCAATTTCTTTTTCTGAAATTGAGCTACCTAAATTTTGTCACTCTTCTTTTAATCTGTCCATCGTATATTTCATTAATATTCATCTACATTGTTTCAGTTATCAGTTTTATGGGCATATAGTTGGGCAAAACCGTTTCTAATAAGTTACTTCTTTATCATTTCTTGTGAATTCTCCTTTTTCATTTTTGATAATGGTGATTTTATCAAATTAGCTAATGGTTTGTTTTATTGGACTCCCTTTCTCCCCAAATAGTTCTTACTTTTGTATTAATTCAATTATTCAGGTTTGGGTATTTTTTTCTTTTAATCTTGTTAAACTTTGAGTTTCAGAATTTTTCTTCTGCTGTTTAGTTGGAGTTTTGTTCATTTCCTATGTGTTGTTGTAGCTGTTAATTTGCATACTTAATTCATTGATCACTTCTTTCTTCAATTCATTGATCAGCTCTTTCTTT
The DNA here is from genome assembly GCF_048593235.1 of Sminthopsis crassicaudata. NCBI lineage: Eukaryota > Metazoa > Chordata > Mammalia > Dasyuromorphia > Dasyuridae > Sminthopsis > Sminthopsis crassicaudata. Next base: position 71,965,552 of record NC_133623.1, read on the forward strand.
TGTTTATGAAAGTCTTTAAAAATGTAAACTTTCCCCAAGGACTACATGTTTAAAATGTTCCTATATTGCCTCATTATTGTCATTTTCTTTGATAAAATTATCTACTGTTTCTAAGATTAGCTCTTTTACCTGCCAGTCCTTTCAGATGAACTTATTTGGCCTTTTTTACTCCTTTCTTTAATGGAACTTTATTAAATATGATTTTATTTCCTAAGAAATGTGTTTACCTTTTTGCTTTTATGTATTTGTATCTGAGGATTTTATGTTCTAATACATGGTCAATTTTTGTAAGGGCGACATAAACAACTGAAATATATATATATATATATATATATATATATATATATATATATATATATATATATATATATATATATACAAAAAAAAAACCTTTCATTTCCCATTATTATAATTTTATTATTTGTATCTTCATGTAAATTGTTTAATTTTATCTTTATATATCTAGATGTAATACCATTTGGTGCATATATTTAAGTATTGCCATTAATTATTGTCTATGGTACTGTTCAGTATAATATAGTTTTCCTGTTTATCTTCTTGGCTATTGCCTTATCTGATATTATGATTGCCACCCTTGCTTTTTCAAGTTTAGTTGAGGCATAATAGATTTGGCTCCAACTCCTTATTGTAACTCTATGAGTATTTATGTATCAAGTGTATTTCTTCTCAACATGTTGGATTTTTATTTCTAATCCATTTTATATCTTCTTTCATTTTCATTCATGTAAGCTCATCCCATCCCCATCCACAGTTATGATCAAGAATTGTGTAATTCCCTCCCCACTGTTCTGTTTTACCTTTTTTTCCTCCCCATTTCCTCACAAAGAAGAGGGTGATGAAAGAGGAGTGTATTTAGCATTAGTGCCTCCATACTCCTGGCCCTCTTCTCTTCTCCATCCTATGAGATTTTGGTCTATGTTCTCTCATAAGTTCACCACAAGTCACCCAATGGAAGACACCCATACACATATATACAAATACACACAAACATATGAGACAGGGAGACAGAAAAAAAATATGATGAACAAGCTCGATAGGTTACTCATCCTAATGTATAACAGTCTAAACAATAAGAATTCATCTACTTGGTCTTTGCTATATGAAATCTTGAAAAATGATGGATGTCATTTAGGAAGCTCTAAAATGTTCTGGGACTCAGTGCAGTCAGCCCTATGTCGCCTGAAAATAGGAGCATCTAGAAGTTGTTTAGTCATTTCATTTGTGTCCAATTCCTTGTTGACCCCAGGTTGGGGTTTTCTTGGCAGATATATTGGAGTGATTGGCCATTTCCTTTTCCAGCTCATTTTTACAGATGAGGAAACTGAGGCAAAGAGGGTGAAGTGACGTGTTCAGGGCCACACAGCTAAGTGTCTGAGACTAGGTTTTCTAAGTTCAGTGCAATGCCACCTAGCTGCCTTTCTGAAAGACTTTATGCTTTACAGGGAATCTACCACTTGGACTGAGCTGCATCTCCTCAGTGACAAAGGCAAACATCTCCTGATCTCCTGTGTTATGAACAAATTGATACGAATAATCTGAGGTGAAAAGGGTTTGTCACATCTTTCAAAGGTCTTCTATGATTTTGACACACACACATGGGAGACCTATTGCAATTCCTGAAATTCCAGCACCCACAAAAGTCCTATCTCTCACCTGACTTCCTTTACTTTGATTTCCTTCCACCCTCATGGGCCTGGGCACCTCTACATGTAAAATTCGAATCAATCCAATAGAAGTTTATTAAATGCCTCCTACATATAGGGGACGTTGTGCAAAGCGAAAATGCAATGATCCCCTCAAGGAGCTTACATTGCAGAGAGGGAGGATGTACAAGAAATAAGGAAATATAAAGCATGACAAGTGATTTCAGGGGAGGAGCAAATACTAACAGAACAGTCCCAAGTAGAAGGCAGCACTTGACCCATGTTTTGAAAGAATCAGAGATAAAAAGAGAAAGTATTCTAGATATGGGAGACAGTTTGTGAAAAGGGAGCAAAATTTAGAAAACAATGGAAAGATAAGTGAGAGCCAGAATGTGGAAAAACGTTAATATCTGGCACCCGGGTTTGTATTTTATCCTAGAAGCAACAGAAAGCCACTGGAAATTTCTGAATAGGGTTGATAGGATCAGATGTTTTAGGAAATCCAGTTTAGGAGTTGGGGAAGGTGAACTGTAATAGCCTAGGTAAGAGAATTGAACTATGGGAGTGAGAAAGAGAGAAACACAGAGAAAGAAAAAGAAACAGAAGGAGAGAGAAGGAAAGGAATAAAGAGAGAGAGAGAGAGAAAGAGAGAGAGAGAGAGAGAGAGAGAGAGAGAGAGAGAAAGAGACAGAGAGAGATGGAAAGAGACAGAAATAGACAGACAACAGAGAAATGGAGACACAGAGACAAGAAAGAGAGAAATGTAGATGTAAAACCAAGGAAATTTAGTAACTGCTGATTGGACTTGGGGAAGGGAAAAGAAATAATTAAGGATGATTTCCAAGTTGCAAACCTAAGTTATAGGGGGTTAGTAATGTTCTCAACTGATTTAAGAAGGTATTCCTCCTCACAAAAGAGAAATGGGAACTACTGGGGCAGAAAATTATATGCAGAAGCAATAACTATATTGAATGTTTTGCTTGAATTATTTTTTTATTCTGTAACTCCACCCAAGGCAGATTTGGCAATTCACTGAAGGACAGCTTATGGCATTGAGTATGGATACATGGAGGGAGAGGTTACTTCTGTGGTGAGAGATATATGAATCCTGAACAAGTGAGAGACTGAAGAGAAAAAAAGAAATAGAATTTTCAGAAAACAAGGAAAGGCCCAGACTTTTGAATGACAGGAGTCCTCAGAGTTGTGAACCTACAGGGAAAGCTGATCCTCCTCCACTCCACCATTGGCCCCAAAATTGCTAAGAAGAGACTTTTCTGGTGAGTTCCTTCTCTCCTTGGTTGAACTAAAAAAATAGACGACAGAGAAAAACAGAGCCAGTGGCAGAGAAATGGAGACAGAGACAGGCACAGAGAATCTCTCTCTTGACTTGAAGAGTCCAAAGTATGTATAATATCAAAGTAGGTATTATCATTTTGGTCTGGGATAGAATCTTTTCCCCTCCAGAACAAGTGGCTAAAGTGGGTTTTATTCTGAACTCAAAAGAACATTGCACCTTTAGACTATAAATATCATTATCATCAATAATTTTAACCACACTACTCCTCTTGAAGTTGAGAACAAAGGAAAGCTCAGTCATCTCCCTCCTGCTCCATCCAAAGATAGAAACCATCATTTTCCTTGGAAATGTGGAACGGAGCTTCCCAGCTCTTCTCTACTGAACTATACTCCTGAAATGTGGACTATCTCGGTTCCTATGGGCCAAATTTTAGACCATCACATGAACTAATCAAAATCAATATTATACTGTTGTTACAAGGAAACATTCAATCTGGACTGTGGAGTGAGGCACTATTTCCAAAAACGAGTAATGGAAAAGAACATCAATGAAATTGTTTGTTTAAGAAAAGAGGAAGGAGGTTCAATGGAGTTGTGTTATGGGGCCCCTGGCTCCTGAAGACACCAGAAGAGTTATCCAGCCTCCTCGAGAGCTGGGACAGTGTTTCCCTTTTCTTTTTGTATTTCTGGTGCTTAGCACAGTCCCTGGCACCTAGCAGATATTCAATAAACTTAATAAAGTTTCTTGAATAATTGTTTATTGATATTCTTCTCTGTTCTCCTAATACGCCAATCTAATCAAGGTACTCTGCTCAATGTCCTCTGAACAGGCAGTGCCTTGGTTCAATCCATTGCCACAGCCTGGAATGTCCCCCTACTCTTCTATCCTGCTCCCACCTCCTCCATGAAGCCTTTTCCATCAACCTCAGGCCACACCGATCTCTCTTTTCCTCTGCTATTCACTGAGGGTATTTGGTATTTCCTTATATGTCACCTTGTATTGTTGCTTAACTAGACTGAGTTCATGAGGACAGAAAGGGCGGCCTCTTCTTATCCAGTAACCACAAATATCAGGGCGGCAGGTGTAACGAGCCTTAAATGTTCATCAATCAGTTTATACTCACTAAATATTTACAGTGGTCCTACACTTCACATTAAAAATACAAAGACAAAAGTGAACGGTCTCTGCCCTCAAGGAGCCTCTATTCTAATGGGGGGAAACATGTGCATTTATAAATATAAATATAATTTATGGAAAATGAATATAAGGCAGTTTGGGGAAGGAGGTCAGTAGTACCTGAGGAGAGCAGGAAAGGCTTTGTGCAAAGCCTTGAAGGGAACTAGGGATTCTGATGGGACGGCTCAGAGAACCAGAGTGCACAGAGCATGAGTTCAAACACTGCCTCAGACACTTGTTAGCTGTGTGACACTTAACCCTATTTGCTTTAATTTCCTCATCTAGAAAGTGAACTGGAGAAAGACATGGCAAATCACTCCAGTGTCTTTGCCAAGAAAATCTTGAATAGGATCATAAAGAGTTGGACTGAAGAATGACTGAACAACATCAACAAGGGATTCCAGCGGCCATAGATGAAAAGGGGGAGTAACCCAGGCATGTGGGGCAAAGCAATTCAGAGGCATAGAGCCATACGGAGCATCACATGTAAGGAATAGCAAGTAGGTCAGTGTAGACGGTGTGTGGAAGAGTCATTAAGCATTTATTAAGTGTCAGGATATATGCTAAAAGTTGAGGATTCAAAAAGGCAAAAACAAAAAAAACAAAACAAAACAAAAAACAAAACAAAACAAAACCAGTCTCTACTCTTAAAGAGCTCACATTCAAAAAGGAAAAGACTGTATAAAAATAATTATGTACAAATGATATATACAGAACAAATTGGAAAAAATCAAGACAGGGAGGGAGGGACTTGAAAGAAGCCAGAGAAGCCAGGAGGTGGAGATGAATAGGGAGAGTCTTCCAGGTGTGGGGGCCAGCCAGGAGTAATGCAAAAGATGCAACGGCCAGGACTGTCACTGGATCAAAAAAATTCTGGGGGGTAGAGGAAGGAATAAAAATGTAAGAAGACTAGAAAGAGCAAAGTAGCAGGTTATAAAGGGCTTTGAATATGATATAGAGGAAGGTAATCGGGAACCACTGGAGTTTATTGTGTTGGGAGGTGCCATTGTCAGACTTGTGCTCTAGGAAAATCACAGGGATGACTGAATGGATGATGAATTGGAATGGGGAAATATTTGAGGTAGGTAGATCCTCTCACGTGCTATTACAATAGACCAGGTTTGAGGATGAGGGCAGTGTTGATGGAAAGGAGGGGCAGAGCTGGAGTATTTAAAAAAATATATTGAAAAGATGAATTTGACAGGCCTCGGCAACAGCTCGGATCTGGGGCAGGGGACTAGAGATTAAAGAGTCCAAATTTCAAACCTGAAAGACTGGAAGGATTTTGGTACCCTCAACGATAACTGGGAAGTTAGGAAGCGGGGAAAGATTATGGACAATTTAAGTTATCTAAAAGACATCCAATTTGAGATGTCCAGTAGGGAGCTGGAGATGGGAGCTTGGAGGCCAGGAGAAGTCAGAGCTGGATAAGCGGATCTGGGCATCATCAGCAGAGAGATGCTAATTGAATCTATGGAAGCTGATGGGATCACCAAATGAAATTGTCTAGAGGGAATAGAGAAGAGGGCCTAAGAGAGAGCCCTGTAGGACACTCTTGGGTGAAGATTCAGCAATGGAGACTGAGAAGGAAATAGTCAGATAGGCATGAGAAGCACCAGAATAATAGTATCAAAGAGAAATGGATGATTGGTCAGTGTCAAAGGTTGCAGAAAGGTCAAGAAGCATAAGGACTGAGAAAAGGTCAAGAGATTTGATGATTAAGAAATCATTAGGAATTTTGGAAAGAGCGGTTTAGATTGCATAATGAAATCTGAAGCCAGATGGTAGTTAGGAGTATGAGGAAAAGGAATAGAAGCACCAACTTTAGACAGCCTTCTTAAACAGGTTAGCCCCCAAAGTGAAGCAGGATATGGCACTTGATATGATGATATGGCTAGTGATCATGGATGGCTCGAGGAAGTTTTCTGAGGATGGCTGCTACATGGTCATGTTGGTAGGAAGTTGAAGAAGCAGACAATAGATGGAGAGTGATTAATGATCAGTGAGAGAACGGTAATGTTAAAAGGGGGCAATCTGCTAGAGAAGATAAGAACAGTAGGATCACTCACGCATGGAGAGGCTTTTGCCTTGGCAAGGAGAAAGGCCACCTCATTTTGAGACACGAAGAAGATGGTGGCAGAAGGTATCTGATATGATTTGAGGAGGAGGGAGAAGAGGTATCTCTTGGAAGAATGGTCTCTTTTTTTCAGTAAAACATGAGGCAAGGTTCTCAGCTGAGAGAACCTTGGTGGGAGCCAATGGAAGCCATGGGAAGTTGGAGAAAGAATGAAAAGATTTGGAAGAGCCACCGTGGTAAATGGGATAATGAATTAATTAGGGAGGGGCAACAGGTTATGTAGTATAAATTTGTAGTGGGCCCAGATAAATGGGGTTTTGTAATTCTCTCCAGATTCCTTCAGGGTACATGTGTAAAATTAGAGAAGACAATTAGAGTAATCCAAGACTGAGATTTGGCAGAGCAAGATCACTGATAGCCTAAGGAGATAAGGGAGGGTCATGTAGAGGGGTGTGTGTGTGTGTGTGTGTGTGTGTGTGTGTGTGTGTGTGTGTGTATGTGTTTTATAGTCCTGGTTTTTTAAGACTATCAGTACTTAGTTTACTTTTTCTTCTTTTTTTTAATTGTTTTGTTTATGAATCATGTTAGGAGAGAAAAATCAGAACAAAAGGAGTAAATCATGAGAGGAAAAAAAAGCAAATATAGTACGTGTTGATTTACATTCAATGTCCACAGTTCTCTTTTTAGATGCATATGGCGTTTTCTCTCCAAAATTTATTGAGATTTCCTTGGATCACTGAGCTTTGAAGCAGAACAAAGTCTTTCATAGTTGATCAGGTGATCCAGAGTTGAATTGATTTATAATGGATCAAGATGGCGCAGGGGGCTAGTAGCTAGTATAGGGGTAATGGGGCCAGGAGTTTGGAAGTCGTGGTGTACAGAAAGGCAGAGGGTGAAGTGGAATGATCATAAGTTGAGATCAAATAAAAGATGTAAGAACACAGGAAAGGTAGAAGGGAGAGCAGTGATAAAGAGCTTTAAATGCCAAAGAGAGGAGTTTATATATGATCTTGAAAGTAATAAGGAAAACATTGGAGTTTCAGTGGGAAGGATGAGACAGTAAGACCTTTGCTTTAGAAATATCTCTTTGGCAGCTGTGTGAAAGATGGATTAGACGCTGAAAGCAGGGAAAATGAAGAGATAGTATTGCTAGAGAAGGCAAGCAGCGTGAGGGCCTGAATTAGAGTAGTGGTTGGCTAAGTGGACAGGAGAAGACATCCCCAAGAAATATTTTGGAGAAAGAAGCAACATAAATTAGCAATGAATTGGGCAGTAATATGGTACAATGGATAGAGAGCTGGAAGTGGAATCAGGAAGACCTGAGGTCTTCCTGGGTGATCCTAACAAAGTCACCTCACTTCTGTTCGCCTCAGTTGCTCCGTCTTTAAAATGGAGATAACACTTACCTCTCAGGGTTGTTTTGGGGATCAAATGAGATGAAAGCATTTAGCACATAATAAGCATGTTATAAATGTTAGCTGTTATTGTTGCTGTTACTTTTATATTTATTATTATTATTATTATTATTATTATTATTATTGGCATATGTGGGGGATGGATAAATCACTGAGGATTGCCTAGAAGTTAAACCTGGGAAATTGGGAGGGTAGTTATGGCCTTGACAATAATAGTTCAGAAGAATGGTGTATTCACCATTAGTTCTGTTTAGACATTTGAGATGCACACTAGAAGGATATCCAGCTCCAGATGTCCAGAAGGTGATTGGCGATGAGAGTGTATAGCTCAGGGAAACCAGTACTGGACTTGTAAATCAAGAATTGTCTATATGGTGACAATAACCTATACCACTCAAGTGAGTGCAATTAGGCGCGTGGGCTCCATAGTTACTATTTATATTTTCTGCTGCCTGTGGTTGAGTGCCTCTTGTAACTAGAATTCATTGCCTTCCATAGAGAGCTGTAACGGAAGTGTACTAGAGTGTAGGACGCTCAAGTGGTCTGGCCAGAGTTGCACTCGTCTCGGTGCCATTTAACAGTTTCATTGGTGACTTGAGTAAAGAAGTAGACGTGCAGATGTTACAGAGCTAGAAGGAAACAGATCTCAACATGCTAAAATGTTGGGCCAAATCGAATATATTTATTTGGGTCAAAAGTCATCATCACAAGTATAAGTTGGAAGAGGCATGAATGGGTAGCCAGCAATACATATGAGAAAGATCTGGGGTCTCAGTGGATTGCAAACTCAATATGAGTCAATAGGTGGCATGGTAACCCCAAAGGCTCATTTTGAAAGGTTCCATGGAGAGGCATTGTGTCCAATGGGAGAGGAGTGCTAGCCCCACTGAACCCTAGTCAGCCCTGGGTAGACGTCTGGAATCTTATTTGCTAGTTCTTGGAGTGTCCTGAAGAGTCTCAAGGTCATTCTATTTACTAAAATCAATGGAAAGAATTGAGAATGATGAGCCGGGAGAAGCCGTAGGATGGACATAAGAGTTCTCAGTTTGTTGAAGGGATATCACAGGGAGGAGGAACAGAACCAGGATCAATAGGGAAGAAATTACTGGGGTCATGGGTAGTCGGTTCCCCCTCACTAGATAAGTTCAAGCAAAACCTGGAGGGCCACTGTTAAAGATGTTGTAGAAGAGATGCTTGGTCACATATGGACTTTTATTGACCTCAATGATGTTTGAAGTCTCTTCCAACTCAGATTCTGAAAGCCCTTCCTCTCTCTCAGAGTCAATTTCGTCATGTCCGGAGTAATGCTGGTCCTCTTTTCCCCGAGGTACCTTAAAACCTTGACTATAAAACCCCAGATGTAAAGGTAGGGAGAGGGCAACTCAGGCATTGTGGCCTTGACTACTCCGTCTCCTGCGGGTAGAGATATACATGGGTTGGATCTCATCCCAGCTCTGGGCTTCGGTGGCAAAACACTCGAGGAGCTCCTGAGCCCTGTGAAGAAAGACCATGACTAGTGTGTAAACATCTCCCTCAGCAGAATGGGCAGCTTTGGGCTCATCATTAAAATATTGGCGGTACAGGTTGCTGAGGCTGTAGCTCTTCTTGCTGTGGCTCGCCCTGGTGCTATGGTGGTGGCCTTTATCCAGGCCCTTCAGTGCAGGGAGTGTGTCAAGGCAGAGGGTGCCGTCAGGCATGTCTGCACCCAGGCGCTGCAGCTCAGTCCGAAGGAGGGGAAAATCGTAGTCGAAACCATTGTGGGCGACCAGGCAGATGGGTGATTCCTGCCGCTTGAGGAATTCCTGAAGGGCTTTGATAACAGTTCTATCAAAGCCTGGTTTATGGTTGTTGGTCAGGTTTTGGTTACTCAGGCCTGTGATCTCTGAAGCCTTTGGGGTAAAGTCCCGCTCAGGGCACATGCACAGGGTCAGTTTATCTAGGACTCGAGGCAGCTGAAGGGTCCCTGACTCATCCTTTTCTGGGTGCTCCAGAGAAAAGCGATGGATGGCAAACAGAGAGATCTCAGCAATTTCGGGATGGACATTGGGAAGGCCAGTGGCCTCCAAGTCTAGGAAGATGAAAGTTTCACACCTTGGTTCAGCCATTGGGACGAATACAGCACAGCTAGAGTATGTTCAAAAAAAAAGCTTATTAAAAATTAATTTGAAATGAATTAAAATTTCAATTAAGAGACCTGGTTCTGCTACCCGTCCTTATTGAGCGATCTCTTCCAGTTGCAAAAAATAAAAAATTCTCCGTGTTCACCGTTTCCCTTCTGCTCCCTTTATTTTCCCCTTGAATGCTCTGATTCTCCTCCTCTTTTGTTTTTTTTCAAAATCCTCAGAATCCTATTTATTCTTCAGGACTCAGCTCAAATCCCACCTCCACAAGGAGGTCTTTAGCAGCTACTGGAGTCCTCAAGTATCTCTACCTCCTCAGGAGGGCCAGAAACATATAGTGGGTCATTAATCAGTTCTCAAATTGCTTTATGTGTAATAATTGGGTCCCTCCAGCCCAATTAGAGGCTCTTTGAGGGCAAGGACTAGTTCATTTGGATCTTGGAGCTGCCAGCACCTTGGACACTGCTGTGCACATGGGAGGTCTGTTGCTTCCTTGAATTTTTCAGTGACCACATGGCACACCTATGGACCAGCCATGGTATACATTTAAGAATTCGAAAATGCTTGTTGATTCAATGATCAAGGAAACAAGACGCATTTATTAAGCACCTATGTATACTGAAATACATGTACAAGGGAGATAGTCCTTGTCCTCAAGCAGCACTTCTACAGGAGCTTGGGAATTTGCAGATAAGTAGAGGTTGCAGACAAAAGAAATAAATGCAAAAGGATGGTGAGGGAAGAAGGGATTTTGATTGTGAAGATGACCATCAACTCAAAAAACAAAACAAAACAAAACAAAACAAAAAAAACCTGGGACACAGAGAGGAGATAATTTGCCCAAAGTCCTATAACTAAGGAATGGCAGAGTCTACATTGCTAGTCACAGAAAGAGCCCTGTATAGACTCATCTCTTTCCAGGGGTCCTTATTTCCTTAACCCAGTAGTCCTTAAACTTTTTAAACAGGGGGCCAGTTCCCTGTCCCTCAGACTGTTGGAGGCTGGACTATAGTAAAAGCAAAAGCTCACACTCTGTCTCCGCCCCTCAGCCCATTTGCCAGAACCCGGTGGGCTGCATCTGGCCCTCAGGCCGTGGTTTGAGACCTCCTGCCTTAACCTGCCTGACATGGTTGAAGAAGCATCCGTTGGGAGTCCCCAATAGCACATAGTAGGGCAGGATCTTCCTCAGCAAAATGTTCTGAAGTCAGAATTCAGTGGCAGAGGTACTTTAATACCATTAATACCACACAGACCAACCAAAAGACACTCCTACAACATCAGTAGTCCCCGGATCATATTGTGAGAACTACTACTCAACCCTTTATCACTATGCAAGGAGCTTGGGTGTTGAGAAAGAAACTGAATGCCTTCAGAACTTGTTCCCCCGTGTCTGAGTTGGCCATTGAGTTTACTGTGGCTCCTGAGTGGGTGTAAAATATGGGACACTCCACTTGGGATAAGTGGGAGTGGCTCAATCTTTCCCATGACTCAGCTGGTTTAGAGACGCCTATAACTGACCTCTGGAAGTTTACTCAAATGGAGGCTTCTTTGGAAGGGAAGAGTAACTCTAACTCTTTCTCACCAGATAGATTACAAGTTCTCATTGCCTGGGGTTGTCTTCTAGCCCACCAGTGATAAAGAGCTACCACCAAGTCTGGAAGGGAGGGAATAGAGATGGCGAATGACTTAAGAAGAATCATATTCCATCACTTGCTTCTACAATCAGCCCTAATGCATGACACATGCTGGTGTCACTGCCACAGTGAAGACAAGTCACAATTTCCAATGAAGTGGAAAGATCACACTGCTTGCGCTTCAGTTCTCTATTTCTCCGCCTCCCTTCTTCTTCCCCCCTCACTTCCTTAAACCCTTAAAAACAAACAAACAAAAAAAACCAGTCACATAGTATACCATTCATCATTGAAGAGCCAATGAAAATGCACCAAAACCTCTTGCACTTGACCATCTGTATCCCTCCAGGAGAAAGACTGCAATAACCAACACACTGAACTACAGAAACTCATTTTTCCTCATTGAAGATACAACAGGTGTTCCCAGAAGCCAAGGCTGAAAGCCGGGCCTACTGTGTAAAGGGAAGCCTCAAGAGTAAACTTCAAATTCCACTGCTGACTCACTGCAGTGCCCCAGGCAATAAAATGGTTTGCCCACCTGGGACTGTGGCCAAGTTTCACCCACAAAGAGTATGGCTCCAGAAATGAAAGGCACTTAAGAAAAAGGATCCCTAGGACAGTCAATGGCTCACCGTCAAGGAGACGTTGTGTGAGTGTTGATTAGAAAAACTGGAATCTCTGACCCCAAATGCTTCCACTGGCTTAAATCCCTATGGCAGTTAAATTGGAATAGCTGAGAATACAGATAAATTTGACTTGCTGAAAATGCACATGATCAAATGGGAGGAGGAAAGAGGATGGGAAAAGGCTCAGGAGAAGCCACACCAAAAAATGAACATTTCCAATACCCTGGCCAGTTCTGATATTTAAGATACTTTTAGTGCTAGTTGTAAGAGTTGTAAATTCACAGATCTGGAAGGGACCTTAGAAGTAGTTTAGTCCAAATCCCTGAGTGTCAGTTCCTCATCACATCATAGACCTGACAGGGACTTTAGCAACCAAATCCCTCATTTTACAGGAAAGGACACTGAGGCACAGGAAAAAAAAAGGAAATGACTTATCCAAGGTATCAAAGTAAAAGCTCTCAAAATCTAAGAACTATTTCCTTTAAATACATACATGTTACAAGTTGATTAATGCCATCGCTAAATTAAATCTATCCCAAATATGGACATGGGCAAGGAGATGAACTGAAAGCCAGTTGGAAAAAAGGGGAATTGCAGACTCTTCACTTCCCCAGGGGGGTTTGAGGGAAGTGGAAGTAGTAGTTTTCTTTTAAAGCATCCCCAAACATTTCACACCCAGCTAGCGGATAAAGCCCTAATCTGAAATCATAGGATTATAGAGTTCGAGAATAGAAGGAAATCAAGGCTCACCTATAAAAAATGACTTGGCAAAGGCCACCCAAGTAGCAGAGCTGGGATGGGAAGACACGTCTCCTGACTCCTAATCCTGTGTTCTCTCCGCTACACTAGCCTTCAAGCTCTAGTAAGAAGCCCTGGATTCAAAGCCAGATCTGCCACTTCCTACCCACTTGAATGCCCCTTCTGGGCCTCAGTTTCTTCCCTTGGAAAATGAAAAAATTGGACTAGACAGCTTCTGAGCGCCCTTCTAACTCCAGAACTGATGACATCCCAGTTTCAAAGGACTATTAAGAAGGAAACATCTATTTCTCATTGAAGGCTACTCCTACTTACAGAAAGTGGCTCCTCAGAAATCTTCCCTTGAAGAAGGAGAGATTTAAAACCCTGGGAGCTAACCAGCAACTAAGACAGAGATAAATTCGTCACCCACATGCTTCCTAAAGTGGAGAAGGACTTACCAATGGAAGAATATTCTGCTGACTTTGTCCTTGTAAAGCAATTCTTGGAATTGGTTTATAGGGACAAGTTCAGGGAAGTCTTATAGCGATTGGCTGCTTGGCCACACCCCATGCGTCATCACCAGCAGAATCTCTTGGGAAATTTCGTCTTTAAAAGACATCCTGAATACCAGTGCTTCAGGAATGGCAGCTGGGCCACCCCTTTGTTTTTATTTAAATAAGCTCTTTCTGACTCTCAAGGAGGATATGCAGGAAATGCTAATATGGTTTGGAAAGGAACATGCCCTGTTATCAGATGAAAACTCAAGTATGGCCTAACGTATTGAAAATGATGAAATATTAAAAGTGCTCATTAAGGAGGTCTAACTGTGGCACTGACTAGCCATGTGACCTTACATAGGTCTTTTTTACTCTCTGACTAGCCATGTGACCTTACATAGGTCTTTTTTACTCTCTGACTAGCCATGTGACCTTACATAGGTCTTTTTTACTCTCTGACTAGCCATGTGACCTTACATAGGTCTTTTTCACTCTCTGAGCCTGAGTTGGACTTACCGTCAAATGAAAGGATTGGAGGAACCAGAGAATATCAGAGTTAGAGAAGATATATCTGAGGCCATGGCATGAGGCAATGGCTGTCCAGGCTTCAACAGAAGAACTCCAGGGATGAGCAAATTGCTTCTCTTTAAGGTTGCCCATTTCTCCTTGATAATGTTTTTTCTTCACCTTCTGCGTCCTTTATGACTTCTATTCATTGGTCTTAGTTTTGGGGCAAGCAGAACAAGCCTAGTCCAAATTCCAACAGCTCTTCCGTAATGTTTGGCGACTCTTCTCATAGCCCCACATCTTATCTTCTCCATGCTAAACATCCCCAATTCCTTCAGCCAGTTGTTGTCAGAGGGCATGGCTTCCAGTTTCCTCATCTGAAATGAGTTCTTAAGGGTCGCTGCCAGCTCACAAAAAAAAGGGCTACATCCTATTTGACTCTAGAAAGGTATCACAAAGGCAATTCAGTCTTTGAAATCAAAATACAGAAGAGACTAGGGGTGGGGAGGAAGCAATTTCCTGTAGAGGGCCTAGGTATGTGACCAGAGGTCACACCTCAGCCAGAAAAGCAGAGCAGTTCCATGGGAAGAAGGTAGGATAGAGAGTCCCCATTTAAAATCCTTGATTTGATGATGAACAAGCCCCTTACAGAAAGGCCTGGAAAGATTTACAGAAACTGATGCTGAGCCAAACAAGCAGAAGCAGGAAAACATTGTACACAGCAAGAATGTGTGATGATCGATTATGAAAGGCTTGGTTCTTCTCAGTGGTTCAGTGAGCCAAAGGAATTCCTATAGACTATGGACAGAAAAAGGCCTCTGCAACTAGAGAAAGAATTAAGGAGACTGAATGTAAATCAACATATGCTATATTCACTTCTCTTTTCTGTTTTTTCTTTCTTCCCATGTTTTTTTTTCCCATTTGCTTTGATTTTTCTTTCCCAACATAATTCATAAAACGATGTGTATTAAAAATAAACTAAAAAAAATTAATAAAATAAAATCCCTAGTTTGACACCCAGAGCTTTGCCACCAGCTTTATGGCTTTGGACAAATTTGTTTGCTCATCTGTAAAATGGGGGCATTAGTCTATCTGATGTGGTTAGTGGCAGTGCAGAGAGTTGTGGGAACCCCTCTTTGGTCAGTGCAGGTTCAACGTGAAAGAATTCATGAACCCGAAATATTAGACAGGCAAAAAAGGAAGTTTATTGTTGGCACTGCAGAAGTCAGCTTTTGCTAGGAAGTCCTGGCAGAGAGATAAAGGCCCTAGCAGAGAGATAAACAGAGGTGTTAACACTGAGAAGAGAATGTTTTCTCAGCCGGCAGGGGTCCTGACAGGCAGCTGTGCCAAGGAGAGAGAGAAGGTTCCTTGGCATGGCATGCCCTGCTTTTAGGCCTCTGCAAATGACGAGTTTAAAATTGCGTGTTTTTAGAAGGAATCTGAGACAGAGGTTTCCACAGAATGAGATTACCTCAATGTTGTCAATTGTCCCCAGGCCTAGATTTCTGGTTGAATGAGACCACTTACTGGGAGTGGTCCTGAGCCAATTTTCAACTCAATAGAGGGTACAGTTAGTCCCACCAAGATAACAGAATGAAACCACTATCTTGATTCCCAGAAGAGGGCCTCTCCCAGAGGAAAGTTTCTCAAGAGTTCAAGGAGAGTTTCTAGCCCCCCAAAGTCAGGGCAGTTTCAGGGTTCCCCCCATCATATCCAAGCACATTGTCTACACTAAGATATTAGGCCAACCTAAGCTATTTTTCCTCTTTCCTGGATGGATCTTAAAGCCAGTTACTTCCTAGACTTGGTTCCCCATTTATAAATCACTCAATCAACCAACAAGCATTTATTAAGCATCTACTAGGGGCCAGGCATTGTACCAAGTCCTGAAGATGCAGAAAAAGTTGAAACAACCCCTGCCTTCAAGTAGTTTACATTTTAAGGGGAGGAAGACAACATGCAACTAGATACAGATACAGATTGTTGTTATCGGTGGTGGTGATGGTGGTCTTTCATTTTAAAGGGGATCAATGATATCATCAAGTCAGGCGGAGTTTCACGAAGTCATCCGCTCCTTTCTTCCAGAGTCACTGAAATCCAATGGCAAGACAAAAGTCAGGACGATTTTCCATGTCCTAGTAATTAGTAAATATTTGATTTGTATATCTATTTTATATACCTATATAGTTAGGGTGATGTAAAAATTCTTATATACAGAGGTTACAAGTGGAAAAAAGTTTAAGAAACCCTGCCCTGGAGGACCAAGGAAAGCCTCTCTTAGGTAGAAAAAATGGTTCTTGATGAAGATATCTGCTACCCAAAGGCATAATCACCTTTACAGATTAAGGCTGATTTTATTGGTATTGAGACCTCCCAAGGAAGGAAACTCTCTCTATTAATGCAGATCAGTACCATTTTTTTGCAACTTAGAGCCTTAGTGAGTTGAGCCATAGAGCAGAGGCATCAAATACAAAAGACTACACTTAAATGTAATTGGGAAGTATTTAAGAAAACAAATAAAAATACAATAAACCAGAGATAAGATTATATTTTTAAAATGCAGGCCAAATGGAGTCAGTAGAAATCCTTACATAGTGTGTTAGTGCTCCCCATTTCTATTTGAGTTTGACACCACTGGCCTCAAGCAGTTAAGAGGCTAAATGACCTGCCCAGGATCACACAGCTAGAAAGTGTCAGAGGCAGGACTTCCTGGTTTCAAGAGCAGCTCTCTACCCAATTACTGAACTGCTTCTCAACCAGTGTTAATGTAAAACAAGTACCCAGAAATGGCTTGAGAGAAGCATCATGGAAGTGAAATCTATGAAAAAATAGCATTTGAACAGGGGAAACAAGAGCAAGACCAGCCAAACTATTTACTGACAATGAATGTCCCACTTTATTTATTTATTTATTTGTTTGTTTGTTTATTTGTTTGTTCGTTTGTCCATTCATTCATTCATTTATTTAATTTTTATTGCGCCCACTGCTCCCCACTTCTCACCCAAAAGAGGGAAGAAGGATTCTCTTGCCTCTTCTTAAAGGGCACAGTTTAGTCCTGGAGCCTTGAAGGCTAGGGGAGAAGAGCCCTAGCTCTGGAAAGCCCAATCCAATTGGAAAGGTTTCAAACTCAGACCCCTATCACCTGACCATCAGCAGCCTTTCATTTTTGAGAGCTTCAATGGAATATTTTTGTCTACACTTATTCATAAAATCATCTACTTAGGCACAGATGGCTTCCCCGTTGAATTAGTACAGAGAAAACCCATATAATTTCAAGATACTAAGATACTGGATACCAAACATCTATAATTTTAAGGTTATGGGAACTCTTCCTATCTATGCATGTCACAACCCATCTATTCATTAGGCTTAAGTTTTGACTTGCCTAAGGCTGAGTACTTGCCTTTGACTGGCCCAACTTCCTACACTGGGTCAAGTGTCAAAGGCAGAATTTGAACTAGGTCAAAGCATTTTTGTGTGAGATTTGGCAGGGGAGCAGTTGGGATTAATGAGGTAGGACTACTGGGTAAGCAGAGTGGCCGTCTTCCACTCTGCCTGTACAAGCATGTCTACTCTCTTCGCATCATTCCCAACTTTCCATAAGATCCAGATCGTTTTTGTTTCATTCAGGAACTGTAACATGAACCAATCAAATATTTGAGCGTCTACTCCGTGCAAATAACTGGACTCGTTTGGGGAGAAGGACTACTCAAACTATGATTGTTGCTACTCATCTCAAAGTGCCTTTTTTTCAGGATGTATCCAAGATATTACGAGTTTGTTCCTGAGAATTTTGTAAATGCAAGTACCCTCCTCTCTCTGAAGGATGCAGCAAATGAATTCATCTTGCTTACTAGAGAATACACACCTGCAGACGCCCATTCACACATAGTGATAGTTATAATTGAGGCTAAAGCCCCCCACATCACGATCTTTGTGTACTGGGTGCTTATTCCCCCTTCTGTGCATTGCTATGTAGAAGAATCCCAAGGGGGAAAGCTCCAGTCACTTCCATGGGAGGACTTTTGATCCTGCCTTCAGAGTGGCACCCTGTTGGTAATGGCCATGTGAGTGAGAGGTGGAACTTCTTGGGAAGACGTATGTCCATAGTGATATCATGACCCCTATGCACATTGCTCTAATTGCATGTTTTTCTTTTGCTTTCACCCCTTGAAGTGGCCATAGTCTGACTAATTTTATCTCCATAGACATGGGTCACCCTGATCCTCAAATAGTACCCCAGGAAGCTAAAATCTTCCTATTAAGTTAGCCACCTTGAGCAGATGGGGGTTGAGAGGAGGCAGGACCCTAATTCTAAATTCGTTTAAATTATGAAAACTTATTAAGCCTTAGGTTTGGTGGAAGTGGAGGAGCAGGAGGAGGAAAAGACACACTGCTGTCTTAGAAGGGCCATAAAATTGAGTTGATAAGATAAGTTGACAAGATAAATATAAAATTACTTAAAACAGAACAAAAGTGACCGAGACTGGCTGGATCAGTCCCCTGGGACAGTTTAGGTGTGACAATGGGAAAAAATGATTCACTCCTAGGCCACTCAACAGTTAATAAAAAGACATTTCTTTAGTTTTTTCAGGAGGAGAGTCCACAAGGATAGGTGATGAGGACATCTGGAGTTGATTCAGCTAAGCTAAGTGTCCTGGTTTGTTGTCTATCATGATTCACCAACCAAGTGTCAGAGAGCCCCTCAGAGCTCCTCCTGGCCGCTTTGTACTCAGGTTGATAAGGACATGATATCAACAGTGAATTCCTCGGAAGCAACAAAGAACTAGATAGTGGATAGCTTTTAAGGAAAATTAGCCGAACTTGCACAAGGGGAGGGGTTAGGATATTGGAAGTTGATACTCAATATAAGTGAAAGAGCACCCAGCTTCTTCCCTTGATGAATTCAAGTGATTTACTCAAGTGAAATATATATATATCTGTGAGGCCTCTCTATAAACATACTCTTTATGATACAGGATGGCACTCTGGGAGGGGGAAAGGAAAGGGATAACTTGAAATAAAAATGGTGATTAAACAAAATAAAAACTATTAAAAAAACAAAAAAAGCTAGTTGGTGTAGTGGATAGAGCGCCAGCCCTGAAGTCAGGAGGAATTGAGTCCAAATTTGACATCAGACACTTAACATGGCCTAGCTGTGGGACCCTGGACAAGTCACTTAACCCTAATTGCCTCAGCAAAAATAAAAAAATAAAAAAAAAAGGAAAGGAAGAGACATGTAATCACCAGGGGTCAATATGGTTTCAACCAGAACAATACCAAACTCATTTCCTTTTTTGACAGGTTTCATAAACTAAGAAACTGTGAATACAGTTTGCCTAGATTTTTTTTTTAAACAAAGCTTCTGATAGTATCTCATCATAGTTTCGTGGAAAAAATGGAGAGATGTGGACTAGATGACACAATCAGACCAATTCAGAATGGGATGAATGTCTGGACTCAAAAAGTGACTGGTAATGAGGTCAGGACAAGAAGTGTCTGGTGGAATATCCTAGAGATTTGTGCTTGGTCTTGTACCGCTTAGCATTATTATCAGGATCTTCCTGATTCCAGGCCCAGAGATCTCTCTACTGCACTGCCTAGCTGTCTCAAATTTATAACACACTGGATGATGATCAGGATTCAAAAGAAACTGGAAAGACTTCGTCATTAGGCTGAAGCTAATAAAAGAAAATGAAGACATACTACACTCAGGTACAAAAAGTAAACACCACAAATATACAGGTGGGAGAGGCATGGATAAGCAGCAGTTGTTCTGAAAGGCTCAGGGACTTAGTGAAATGCAACATTTATGAGCAGTACAATATAGAAACCAAAAAAGCTCATGCAATTTTGTTCTGTGTTGGGAAGGACAGAGCTTCCAGGAAAGGGGAGGAGATATGCACACGTCACATCCATCAGACTGGCAAAGATGACAGGAAAGAAAAAGCGTAATTGTTCTAAGGTTTGTGGAAGGACGGGCACCCTAACGCCATGCTGATGGCAAGAGTGGACCTTCAAGCTACTTTGGTAAACACTTTATAACTATGTGCGAAAAAGGTGCACACCCTTCGATAACAAAGCCTGTCAAAGAGCAGCTCTTTGCACTGTAGCAAAGATCTTGAAACAACGGTGGGCCCCATCAATCGGGGAACGGCTGAACAAATCATGGTATATGAATGTAATGGAATATTATTGGACCAAATGATTCAGAAAAACTTAGGAAGTCTCATATGAACTGATGCAGAATAAAATGGGCAAAACCAGGAGAACAAGTCAATCAACAATTAATTCTGCAATGCAAAACCATTTAGAAACATTAAAGAAATTCAAATAATGCAATTAAGTCCAGATAACAGGTGATAAAGCTTGCTACACACTTCCTGATAGAGGTGATGATATCATGATGCAGAAAGAAAGAATGATGCTTTGTGACATAACCAACCAATGTGTAGATTTGTTTTGTTACTTTGGACTAAGTTTGTTTTTTTTTTCTTTTTTCAATTGGAAGGAAGAGGGGGCACTTCCAAAAAAAAAAAAAAAAAAAAAAAAAAAAAAAAGAAAGAAAAAGAAAAGAAAAGAAAAGAAAAGAAAAAAAAGTAGAAGAAAGAAAAAAAGGAAACAGGATTGCTTTTTAAAAATGTGCACAAAGACTGAAGGCAGTTTAGAAGGAGACAAAGATAGGTTAAGGTGGTGATTTTTTTGTTGTTGTTGTAGCTTTTTATTTGCCAGATATATGCATGGGTACTTTTTCAGCATTGACAATTGCAAAACCTTTTGTTCCAATTTTTTCCCTCCTTCCCCCCACCCCCTCCCCCAGATGGCAGGTTGATCAATACATGTTAAATAGGTTAAAATATATGTTAAATACAATATATGTATACATATTAAGGTGGTGATTTTATTATGTACTTCTTAAAAGGTAAGGTGAACATAATTTGATTTGAGCTTTCACGCACAAATCCTTTTTTCTCTATTTATCCCTCACCGGTGCTTGTCAAGTTCATAACAAAAAATACAGATTATTTTTTTGATAGTAAAAAGAAAGTTGCCTCATGACCAAGGTCTTCCCCCTCGTTTCCCAAACACAAGGAGCTGAGGACTGAGGGATGGGTGCTTAGCTTTTGTTCATACTGCATTGGATGTCTGAGGACTGTCTTGGAGGAGTTCATATTTCTGCATTAACGCCTTCATTTTCTCAGCTGGCAACGGGGAGAAGAGAGAATATTAAGAAGTTGCAGGAGTACGGGGTTCTTGCTCCCATGGAGCATTGCCCCCTAACGGCCCCAAGCTGGGCTCTCTTCCCAGTGTCCAAAGCACGCTCAGAGCTCCCCAGCTTGAGAACCCAAGCCCCAGACAAAGAAAACTAGCTTTGCCGTGGACCCTGACACCGACCTGCTGAGTCTGAGAAAGACCTTTGGTGATTCCTAAGCCCCCACTGACTGCTCCCGGAGCCCCCACTCTACTGAATCCCCTCCCCTTAAAGGTCATCCCCCTCCAAGGGCTTCTGTCGAGTCTCCCTCCCCCTACAAACCACTGCAACATCTGTCACTGAGCCCATCCCAAACCTACCCCACCCCACCCCACGCCAGGCTCTCCCCAGTGAGGTTTCCATGACTTGACCCTTACAGGTTCTACCTGTATGGCCAGTCTCTCAGTTGTCTTCATTGTCCTCCTCCTTGCTCTCTAACTGGGGGCTTCCCTAGAATGGGGGGTGTTCTAAGCCCTCTTCTCCTCTCCCTCGGTGAGCTCCTTCCCTTCCATAGGTTCCCTCAGCTCTATGCAGGTGACCCTGAAACCTACACATCCCGGCCTAAGGCATCTCCTTCCCTCTCATCTCTCACCTGCAGCTCTGCCCCTAGGCCACTACCTCCGGGGAGGCCCCGGTGGCCCCTGAGACTTACTGAAGTCAAGGCTGCGTGCCTCCTCATCTTCCTCCCTACAGGCGCTCCCCCTTTTCTGTTGAGGGCACCTCCATGCTCCAGCCCCTTTGATCCAGTCTTTGACTCTTCCTTCTCTCCACCGCCATGATCCAATAAAAATCAAAGTTCTACAACCATCCTCCCCCTCTGCTCTCTCCTGACACCTGCCTGCCCTTCTTTGGATTCCCTGATTCAGCCTCTCATGGCTTCCCATTCATTCTACAAGGATGGAGGAAACGTGGACTAGATGTGCCTTGGACGGCCTCTCTCCCGGAGGACCGATGCCACGTCCCCGGGGAGATCACGTCTCCAGGGTCTGCCCTGTCCGAGGCCTCACTCATCAGGCTGCCAAAAGAAGCTTCCTAAGGCACGGTTTTGATCAGGGCATTCCATTGCTCCACATCCTCCCGTGGCTCCCTTCCACTTACAGGATGGAACAGGGACTCTCAGCCTGGCTTTGAAGGTCCTCCACAATCTCGCCATCCTCTGTCCAGGCTTATTTCACCCGGCAGGGTGAAATTCCAGCCAAACTGGACTCTTAGCTGCCCCCTGAATTCAGCAGCCCCTCTCCAGCCTTTAGCTATTTGCCTAGGTTGTCTCCCCCCGCCCCCACACTTGGCATGTCCTCCTCTCACCCTCGGCCTTTGAACCTTCTTTGTTCAGGTGCCAAATCTTGGGTCCAGTCTTTCCTGATGGCCTCCATGCCATCTCCCACTCTGCCACGCCGACCCCACCCCGAGCTACAGGCTCTCCCTTTACCGATCTTTGTTTTGTCTCGCTCTCTTCTTGAATGCCACCTTAAAATGTCCAAGTATCTGGGACTACGCCGGCCCTTCTTGCCCCCATCCCAGGCGTAAAATAGCCGCTCCTTCGTGGTAGTCTGAGTCCTCGACAATACTCGTATTCCCAGCATTGAGCACGAGACCCACCACCTTTGTCGAATGAATACGGCAGCCCCAAACCCGCTGCCCCCAAAGATACAAAATACCACTCCCAGGAACGTTTTCAAAGCACTTTCCTTCAAATAAGATAAAACTAACAAAGGGCTACACAGATGACAACTATTATGATTATTGTTGTTCTGTTAAGGAAGGAGCGGTAGGCCAGGATTGTCAAGTCATGGACCATTATAGAGAAGTCCCTGAATTCACTGTTCAAATGAGGAATGTCAGGCCATGTACTCTGGTTTGGGAGCAGAGGCTACATACCTAAGGTCACCATGCAGTTACCTCCGCTCAAATAGGCTTTCTCCCTTTGTGACTCCTTGGCTATGTGATCTACGTTCACAGCGGTATCCATGACTTGATTGATAGTTTTCAGCTCCTGGGGAAGAAGTACAAAAATCAGGTCCTTTATGGTGGAAATGTCAACTCTGAAAATGCCCTGCATCCATCCCATAGACTGGGACAAATTCCAACTTTTACCCACGATAAGTCACTTAACATCAAGGGTTAGTTCTTTTCCTCCAAGCCTGCCACACATCAATCCCAGAGTGCCCAAAGGAGGGTCGCCTCCTTACGTATGAATTCCTGCGAAAGCTCTAAATAGCTGCAACGTGGTGCAACAGCCCTGCATTGTCTTCCCCACACCTTCCCCCCTCCAAAGTCCCTATATTCTCCTTAAGTTTCCATGATGCTTTGGATATGGTGCTTCTGTGATGCTGGAGACAGTAAAAAGTAGCTCACAAGAGCTGACTTTAATTTTCAATGCCTGGGGCAGCTAGGTGGTGCAGTGGATAGAGCACCAGCCTTGAATTCAGGCCTTTACCCACCCTCCAAAATCAACAAATGCTGCAAGTCAGGGCTTGACCCATTTGTTTTGTGGATTGTCTAGACTTCAGTGATGGAGAAAATTTAAGAAAGACTAAACACAGAAGAGTGGCATGTACACATTTTCCCCTCAGAGTCAATTTAAACATTTCCCAGCACACCACTGCAGATAACCCACCGACAAGCAACAGTCCCTGCCAAGATTTTACAGGAGTCGGGGGAAAAAAATCTCCTTTGGGACATACTCTGGACAATAGGGGAGGGGAGGGGAGCCTCCTGGCCCTGAGAACATCATCGTGACCATAGAGGTTACTGTCTGCAGGAGCTGATGACAAGTCCCAGTTCAGACTGAAGTTCATCAGGGAGGGGCCAGAAGGGAGGTCACATGGGGCTTACCTGGTTCAAGAGCATTAGCGTCTCATTTATAGATTGAAATAATGGACCACAAGGGTTGATGTTGGGGGTTGGGTGATCACAGAACTCATGAAGCTCATCCTCAAAAACGTGTATAAAAGCAATCACCAGTTGATGGAAATCTGAGAGAGTCAAGCCCAAGGTGCCGCTACCTTGGCTGGAGATTTTCCCACAGTGGGCAGAAGGCTGCAAAACCAGACACAAGAGATCAAGGCCTTCACTCTGTGAGCTTCCAAGAACCTTGTTGGGGGCTCCCCCACTGCCTTGGATCACACTGATACAACGGGCAGCACGTGGACCTCAGTTTCTCCCTCAGTCTTACAAATGGGCATGAATGCATGTGTGCAAGCTCCAGTGGAACCAACAAGTATTGACTGAATACTTCCTGGGCTCTTGGGGCTGCGCTGTGGGGGCTACAGACGGACCCACTGATGCAGCAGCTGAGGACAAGGCACCAGGTTACAAAGACAAACAGCAGCTAATGCTTGCCCTCAATGACCTTTTACTCAAGTGGGGGAGGCAAGCCAACCCAGTTCCCCATATGAAAGGGAATCAAGGTAAGGAACACACAGGGTTGGCAAGCAATGCAGGTCAGTGGCTGGAGGAACTCGATTCCAGAGGCCAGAGACTGTTACTTCAGCAGAACATAAACATAAACTCCTCAAGGGCAGGAACTGACTGTCCTTATGTCCCCAATGTCTGGCGCACAGAAGTGTTTAAGGAAAGCTCTCCCAAGATCTGAAAGGGATCTCACCTTCCAGCTTCTATGGAACCACCTCTTTAGCTCCCCCAGAATCGGGTTACTCACCTTCTTGGGGAATCCGGCGGGATTTGGTGAAAACAGCCTACTGGTGCCCTCCTGACGGCAGAGGACCTTGGGGAGGGAGAGCCGGCAGCGGTAAATTCCATTATCCTAGTCCCTCATCTTCTCCCAATTCATGTCATCCCACATTCCCGGGGACCCCGCCTCTCCTCCTTCCCCTGCTTCTCTCACCTCTTCCTTGTGTGCCTGCAGCATTTCAGTGAGTTTATTCAGTTTTTCAGAAAGCTCTTCCACCTTGATCTTTGCCCCCAGTGGTTTGGGAGGAGAGGGCCTGGAAGGAGCGGGCCTGGAAGGAGAAGCAAGTCAGCTTCCTAAGCATACCCCTGCCCACAAACAGATGGGGCCAAGGTCAGGTGAGAGTGATGGCACGTACAAGGACCACAGGGGTGGAATGAAAACGTTCTCGGGACAGGACGGGGAACAGATCTCCTTCCCGGAAGCAGACTCCATGCTACAAAATGAAGAGCCCCTTCTCTGAGGGGCTCTCCAGGTAGGAAGAGGAATCACCAGTGACTACCATGGGCATGCATTAGGTCCCCGGGGAGGGAGCACGAGAACATCAAGCAAGGGACAGAAAGCGTTCACAAAACCAGCGCTGTTGGGGATGGGAGGATGAGGGAAGGAAAGCGGCAGCAGAGCTCTTTGTTCCTTCCTGTGTCTCCAAAAGGGCGACATGAAGCCTGAGGGATGCTCTACAGAGGATGCTTGGCAGGGCTGAGGGATGCTCTGTGTGTATGAAAATCTTAGGCGGGGGCAGGGGCGGCTTAGGGCTCTGGAAAGGGGCAGCCTCTCACAAAAGCTTCTCCCTATGCCCTGTCAGTCACTGCCAGTCTATACTGCAGGGCTCCTTAAGGCACAAGGCCCAGGAAGATGGCTCCCCCAAAAGGAGGCCATCCATTCAATCCACAAGTATGTGTGAAGCGCTTCCTAGGTACTAGGCCCCAGAAACATGGCTGTTGCTTGCTAAAACTTCACTCTGTTTTCTCATCTAAAAATAACCTGCACATCTCTTACTTTAAAGTACCAAAGGAACATGTCCTTTGTAAATCCTGATACATGAAACGTGCTGGTCATCAGCATTATGGCGGCTCTCCTTTTCTATGTGCCTGAGGCGGTCCAGAGAAAAATTGAGCCTTGTCCCTTGGCACAGTGGCCTGGCCTACCAGATGTGGTGGTACTTGTAGCTGTCATCGCTGTTGCTGCTGTTGTTTGCCCTTCGTTCTTGAAGAGGACCGTGACATCAGGGAGGAGATGCAATGACATGCAAATGAATTAGATTTAATCCAGGCAAAGTCACCTGCCTCACCTTCCCCTCCAGAGCCATCTGGGTACAGTGGCCAGATGATGGGAGATGGCCCAGCTACCTCCGGTTTCTTGGCCAGAGCTCACACTGATAGTAGTGAGAAGCTGCCAGGTCTCTCAATCGCCCAAGACTGGGTGGAATTTTTATCAAGAGCCCTGAAAGGAAACTCTGTTCTCTCCTGCCCCCCGACTCCTCCCCTGCTCAGCCTTCTTCCCCTCACCAGCCTATCTTAGCTCGTGCGATTTATGTGCCACACTACGGCACCGATTCGGAACGCATCAGTGGCCTAAGGCCCAACCTGAGCCAATGGACCTTGGGTCACCCTTCTTTACAGGGGCAGATACTCCCACAGGGCAGGCCTGTTGCTGGAAGGTTTTCACAATGCAAAGCAGAGATTGGATGGTGTTGAGAGAGGAAGAAATTGAGGACAGATAGGCAGGGAAGTCAGGGAAGGAAGGAGGGTAGGGAGGGGATTTTAGGTGGACTTAATTTTTAGTCATGTTAAAGTCTAAAATTCATTGGCTGGGAAGGATCTAGCATTTCTTCCACCTTAGCTTTTGGGATGAGCCTTTTCCCAAAAGGATTGCGAGAAAAGGGCCAATTAAGCACAGCCTGAACCTACAGGTCATTCTATGGCTCTGACCATAGGGCTTTCTTTCTCAGTCCCCAAGTACATACATTCTATGCAGGTTTTCCTTTGCCCCACAGGAGTTCTCTATGTCCAGAGGCAAGGGACTCAACGTGGGATCTAAGATCTCCTCGTGGATGTGGGAAGTGAAGAACTTGTTCAGCAGCATCTCGTTGTCCTCCACTAAGCTGCAGACATTCTCTTCCACACTGTAAGCATCATAAATCATAGGGAGTTCCTGGGAGTCAGAGGTGGGGTAAATGAGGACCACACCCTTCCCCATACCAGGCTTCAACCTCATCTGAGTGCCAGACACAAACTTTGGACAACCCTCGGTTTCATGGAGGAAATGCCTTCATTCGAAACCCCAGCTCCTGAGAAGCCCAGCCTCTCCGATCCAGCTCCCATTGGTCCCCAAACCATGCTGACCCTTCCTGCTCAGTGACAAGAGCCTTCCTCCAAACCCTAAGAGCTTCACTGGCCAGGCCATTCATGGAGCAATCCGTTCCAGATTGCCCAGCGTTATTTTCTCTTCTATCCTTTTTTCTCTCCTTCCAGAGTGCTACTTAATTTTTCACAAACATATGTTCTCTCTATGTTAACTCTTTGAAACCAGGGGCCATGTATAATGTTCTTGGTCTCCCCCAGAGCCCAGGGCTAGGCCCTGTTGCTCATTAAGTATCTGTTTATTCATGTAGTTTCATCACCTATAAGCCCTGATGGGACAGAAGGGGAGTCGCCCTCTGAAGTCAGGCCTGGATTCCTGCCTTGGGTGGGAAGTTTTATTGTATGACCTCTACAATCCTTTCCAACTGTGCGAATCTACACATCTCAGCCTGAGAGAACAGAACCAAAATAAAAGGGTGTAAGTGGATCTCTTCACTCCCACCCCCTCTACCAGTTCTCTCCAGGATCTCCCAGGAGAGCATCCCCTGGCTTTTTACCTGAAGAAACTGGTGACATATTCAGGACCCAGACTTGTGACCAGATCCAATAACTGATTAAAGAAATAAAGCTGTTCCTTCACACCAGCAGAACCCTAAAAAAGAAAGCCAAATATAAGACCACAAAGAGACCAGCTTTCACCAGCACCTCTTATTCTCCAAACTCAGTGCCTCATGTTCTGTGGCGTGCTGGAAAGAATTCTGGGTGGGAAGTCAGAGAACCCGGGTTTAGAGCTGTTAACTGTGAAACCTTACGATCCCTTAGCTTTTGGGGCCTCAGTTTCCTCTTTTGTCAAGGGGGGATAACACTATCTGCCTTATCTCAAGGAAAGGGAGATCACAAAGTTCTGGAGGAGGATGGTGCTTATGTATACAGGTATAGATAAGCAAATAGAGAACCAGCTACTCTAACAGCTAACAATCCCTTTCATCAGATCCCCAAGAAATCATCCAACATCTCTGCCTGAAAACTGAGTGAGAGTCCCCCACCTCTTAAAGTAGCCTATTCCAAAAAAAAAAAAAAAAGCCTCTTCCATTTTGTAAACAAGGCCAATAAGTTTGAATTCAAGTTTTGGAATAATGTCTTCTCAGTTTTCTTCTTTGTAACCAACTTTGTTCTTTATTTTTCCAATGTTTAATGGTTGTTGTTCTTTCCATTTACATCGCTGTAGCCATTGTAGATATTGTTTCCTTGGCTCTGCTTACTTCACTCTGTATCAGTTGGTGTCTTTCCAAGCTTCTCTACATTCATCACATTGTTTCTTAGAGCACAATAATATTCCATTACCTTTATGTACCACATTTTATTTAATCATTCTTCAATTAATGAGCATCTAATTTGTTTCCAGTTCTTTACAACCACAAAACGTGCTGCAATATTTTGCTGTATCTATTTATCAGTAACCTCATGCCTACCTAGCACTGCAATCTCTAGGTCAAAGGTTCTAGTCACTAATTTACATAATTCCAAATTGTTTTCCAGAACAGTTAGACCAATTCACAGTTCCATTAGTAATGCATTAGTGAGTTCACAACTCCTCTAATATCAGACCCATCTTTTAATATCTGTCCTCATTTCCTGGAGGTGATCTGCAACCTCAAAAATTGTTTTGATAGGTGCATTCTCTTATTAGTGATTTAGAGTATCTTAATTTTTTTTAATCTTAAATTTTTTTCACTAGCAACCTCTTTTAGCTCAAGAATTAAAGCTTTACATTACTTCAGATGTAAAATAGGTATACAAATCAAACATTTATTGTAAATAAGAACTTTGCAACCCCAGCATTCAGTTAGGAGACCTCATACAGGGTTGGGAATAACAGTTTAAGAAACTGGGATTTAGAGCCTTCTTTTACCTATTTGCTAATAGTTTCCTACTCTTCTTTTGAGAACTGCTTGTTCATAACCTCTGAGCACTTCTCTACTGAGAGTGGTTTATAATCTTACATATTTCTCTTGGTTCTTGCCCTCTAATCAGGGTAATCTAATTTAATCTAATCTAAACAAAGACTCTTTCTTGAGTTAACCACTTCTCTTCTTAGCCCAGGTACATTTATTTTGTTCATGAAAAAGCTTTTCAAGTTGAAGTAACTGAAAGTACCTATTTTACTGTTTATAATCACATACACCCTTATTTGATAAAGCACTTAGTTCCTCCCTACTTACAGCTGTGAAAGGTACCGCATATGGTTTATTTCCAATTTATTTAGTGGTATGATTTTTAATATGATTTTTAATATTCACTGAGGTTTTTATACTCTACAGTGTAAGGTCCTAGTCTACATATTACTTCTGCAGCTCTAATTTCCAGTTTTCCCTGTGATACTCGTCAAATAGGAAGTTCTACTACCAACTAGTTTGGATGATATTGCTTTTATAATAGAGTCTGAAGTGTGGAGGAGCTATTTTCCCCTTCACTCCTATTTTTTCATTATTTCCCTCTATATTCTAGAGTTTTTATTCTTCCAAATGAATTGTAGCTCTGTAAAGTATCCTCTTGGTATTTTGATTCATAA
Source organism: Sminthopsis crassicaudata (assembly GCF_048593235.1). Lineage (NCBI taxonomy): Eukaryota > Metazoa > Chordata > Mammalia > Dasyuromorphia > Dasyuridae > Sminthopsis > Sminthopsis crassicaudata. The sequence continues at coordinate 71,995,118 of NC_133623.1, forward strand.
GAGCCTTTATTCTTCCAAATGAATTTTAGTATCATTTCTTGTAGCTCTGTAAAGTATTCTCTTGGCAGTTTGATTGGTATAACACTAAATCTTGTCAACTAATTCTGGCATTATTGTCAATTTTTTATTATCTTGGCACAGCTTCACCACAAATGAGCATTGAATCATCTTCAATTATTGAAACTGTCCATTATTTACAGCCTAGTTAGTAATTGAACCTATAAATATATTGGATGTACAGACAGAACCTAATTCAAATGTCACTGGGAAATATTTAACAAAATAAATAAGAATACAATAAAACATAGATAATAGCCATTTGTGGTTTTCCTCGGGAAGCCATTTCTATTTCAGCTTGACTGCTTTAGCAGAATTGATTCCCTGATTTTTTATGCTTTTTAAAGTGATTTTGAATGGAAGGACTCCCCTTTCAATTGTGGCCTTCTGGATACTGCTATTGAGTAGCATCCTTGATTTTTGAAGTTTTTTTTTTTGAAAGCTACTACTTTACTAAGTTATAAACTCAAATATCTTTGCTGGTTCCCTCATATTTTATAGGTAAATCATTGTTTCATCTGTAAATAAATAGTGTTTTGTCTCCTCTTAAGCTATCATAATTCCTTTTGATTATTTCCATTGTTTATTATTAGTGCCAGTGTTTTTAGAACTCTATCAAATGAGAAGGGGGAAGGGGTAATCATTGCTTTATGTATAGATAGATAGACAGACAGATAAATAAATAAATAAATAAATAAATAAATAAATGAATGAATGAATGAATGAATGGATAGATAGATAGATAGATAGATAGATAGATAGATAGACAGACAGATAGATAGATAGATAGATAGAAGTACTATGCATGCCTTTGTTTGGTAGAACTTTTAGCATAAATGATTCTTTCCTTCCCCCCCTGCCTTTGATAGGGTCATTATACTGGTAGATCACAGGAGTACTACAGAAATAGGATCATCAATTTAGAGTTGGGAGGGACTTTTAAAAGTCCCCTAGTCTATTTTACAGATGAAGAAACTGAGGCCCAAACAGATGACATGACTTATTTGAAAAGAGTCACATAGTAACAGGTGGGATTCTAACACAGATCCTCTAGCTATGGACTAGAAGTTCCTTCTTCTACTCTATGCTTGATCTTCTAGACCAGTAGTCCTCAAACTTTTGAAATAGGGGGCCAGTTCACTGTCCCTCGGATTGTTAGAGGGCTGGACTATAGTAAAAACAAAACCTCACACTCTGTCTCCGCCCCTCAGCCCATTTGCCATAACCCAGCGGGCCGCATCTGGCCCGCGGGTCGTAGTTTGAGAACCCCTGTTCTAGATAGTATAATAATATAAAAATTAGTACAATAAATGATTACCATCAGGGCTCCAAGAAACTCTGCTCTGAATGCCTCATGATATTTAGCACTGAGGTGACAATGGCTTCTTAAAGGCATGGCTAGCTGAACAAAACCTTGGTTAGATCTGATCTAAGAGAAAGCCGTTAGAGGCCTCCATGAAAAGAGTGGGTATCAACTACAGGAGGACCAGCCCAGCTAAGTTAGGAAAGGTTCGGAGTGAAATTGGCTGCAGAATGATGATGAATTTTGAAAACACAGCAATGATCAAAATCCATTACAGAAAACTGCAATTGGTTGAAGTACCGACTTCATGAAATGAGATTCTTGAACAATGATTACTCGTAATCACCAAGAAAAATCAGTGTAAACTTTTAGAAATACTTGACAGCATTTTACAAAGATGATCTCATTCTATTCCCGTAGACAACATGAAGAGATCTGAGCTAGACAACAGTACCGTTTGGGGAATCTGGAGCTGGCTGAATAGCCAGAACCACAGAGAAATGATTAATAGTTCCAGGTCAGCTTAGAAGAAGGCCTAGCATGGAAGGTCCAGGGGGCTTTGCTCGACCCTGAGCTAGTTTTGTTTCCAGTTAGAAGATACTTAGTCCAACCCCTTTTCATTTTACAGGAGGGTAAATGGAGGCTTCTAAGAGGACCTGCTCTTCAAAGTAATCGAAGAAAGAAGACAGACCTGTAGATGATCTTTCTCTGCTTTCAATTTCTCTTTCCCAATGCCAATGCTGACCCGCCTATGTTCCCTCCTATCTCTCACAAAAGAAAATCATTGTAACTGAGTTCATAGTGAGGTGTTACCGCTTCCAAGAATACGGAGATTTACAAGAGAGACCGAGAAGGCGAATGAGTGAACCCAAATGAGTGCAATCCCTGATGGAGACATCTCAGCCCTTCCTTCCCAAACAGGGCACCGTGTTGGGATGCGGAGGAGCATTTCACATCCTATTCCTGCTACTTAATCTATGCCCAAATTGAGATCTTCCTAGCACCCGGGATGACGGGCTTGAGGAAAGCATTCAGGCAATTCCCAGGCTTGTCCCCAGGCTCAGGAGGCTGGCAGGGTTGACATCTATTGCATTTAGCCCCACAGCCATCAACCCCTTCAAAGCCTAAGCGAACTCAGCTCCAAAGGCCAAGAAATGGAGCCATCGGGCTCAAGAGAAGCCTTCCATCCCTCTAACCCAGCACCACTCAAAAATACATTAAAACAGTATTCTTGCTAAAACAAAGGTTAAAAAAAGACATGATTTTTGTCCAATGTCACCTGTACTGAGAGTGAAAAGAAAACCGATTGCCTCTGGGCTAATGAGAGCTCCAGACTGTGCAGTGCCTCCCGGGTTGCCTAGTGGTGCAAGCCTACCCATAACATCCAGAGGTGGGGCTAGGCCTGGGCCCTGCAGGAACCTTAGGCTGAGCAGTAAGCTCAAGTTCTGCAACTGTGCACATCCCTCAAACCCCTAGGCTCGATCCTGGCTCTGGGATATCCATGCCCGCAAAACTTTGCTGTCTAGAACCAATGCTCAGGTATTCAATCTCTTGTCCATTCGGGACCCAAGGTTCCTGATATATAAAATGTAAGGGTGGGGCTCATGACTGCCTGGGAGAAGGAGCAAAGAAAGGCAGACTTAAATTAGAAAAACTGTGTAGGCAATCCGGGGAGGCTTTGACTTCTGAAAAAGGCCAGCAATTGAATTTGGGAGAAACTGAGGAAACTCAGCAGGACTGTGGTAAAACCCAGGGCCGGATTCTACTTCTGGCTTCTATAAGAGAATATTGAGGGACTGGAGTACGTTGGTAGAAGAGCTGGACTGGGATGAGAAGACCTGGGATTTTAGGCAAGTCACTTAGTCTCTGAACTTGACAGGGATAAAGGAGAGCCGGACTGATGTGCTCATGGTGTGCGACAGGCCAGCCAGTGGGCAGATCCATGGAGAGCACTTGGGCTCTGAACTTCACTGCCAAGTACAGGATGGTGGGAACACAGGCAGGAGCAGTCTGAGAAGGAAGTGGGGAGTCAGTGATTACTAGCTCAATGACAGAGCAGCATGATGCTACTGTCAGCAAAGTCCAGACGGCTACGGTGTGATGTGAATTGGCAAAAGATGAAAGAACAGGCTGAAATCACGTGCTGCTAGGCTGAAAAGGCAGCCTCAATGGAAAGAACCTGACTTGGAGGCAGGAATACTCAAGTACAAATCCTGCCCCACATACGTACTGACTGTGTGTTCTTGGGCAAGTCACTTAACTCCTTTGGGTCTCAGTTTCCCCATCTACACACAGCAGGAATAATGACAACTGCATTTACCTCCCAGTGCTGTTAGGAATAAATGAAATAACAGACATAAAGCTCTGTGCAAACCTTAGGGGGCTAAAAAAAGGGGGGCAGGGAGGGAGGGAAGGGAGGAAGGAAGAAAGAGAAGGAAGGAGGAAGGGAAGAAGGGAAGAAAGAAAGCAGGTAGGAGGGAAAGAAGGTAGGAGGAAGAGGGAGGGAGAAAGGGAGAGAGCAGGAAGGAGGGAGGGAGGTGGGAGGAAGGAAGGGAGGAATATGTGAGTGAGCGGGTCCTCTCTCTTACCTTAATGAGATCCTGATCGTCTGGTCCGCACAGCATCAGTTCGTGACCAAGCCTGGTCAGGTCTGCCAAGATGAAAAAGACCAGTTATTGCCAACGTCGGGTCTCCCAAGGGCCTCTCCCACAGAAGCTGGGCTTCCTTCAGTGCAGGGAAGGGTTTGGGCAGCACAGTTAGGACGGCCCAGCAAGTGGGAGCTCAGGTAGCTCCAGGGAAGAGCAGAAAGGGAGAAAACCCCGCCAGACTGACCAAGGGGAAGCCCTGGGGGGGAGAAGGCAAAGCCAGAGTGGACTAGGCTCTGAATGCTAATCCTCCCCCCAGGCCTAACTAATCCCCCATAAACTGTGAAAGCCCAAGCCAATCTCCTTCCCTCTCTGGCCCCAGGCTCCTCATCTAGAGGAGGTGAGAGCCTGAGCTGGAAGCCGCCTCCCAAGGTCCTGAGTGGAAGCAGAGAGCTCCTGGGGCCCAGAATGCCGAGCCAGGAGAGCCGAGTTCCGATCCCACTTCTGAGCCGACCGGCAGGCCCCGGCATCCGCGCACTTTGGGCCCCGTGCACAACACGAGACCCTCGGAGCAGACGGCCCTGGGCGCCCTCCCAGCCGGAGGGACGCCCATGCCCGGTGCTTCTCCCAGAGGGCCACAGCTGTGAAGGAGGGCCAGCTTTCTGGAGGGGGGGCACGGCGAGGTGCCAGGGAGGGAGCCAAATGCCAGGGCATCACACAAACGCTAATGCCAAGGTGAGCTCACACTGGGGACCAGTGAGGGGGGGTCCGAATCCAGCCCGGGCCGGACAATCAGCGCAAATGACCAGTCCCGGGGACTTAGGACTGAGGTAAGAGCACTTATCTGTGTCACTAGCCATGGGAGTGGGGGGGGGGGGGGAGACCTACCTAATACAAAGAATGGGAATCAGCCGCATTTCTGTAGCTCACTAACTCTTCCCAACCTAATTGCGTGTTAACGGGGGGCGGCCAACCCCCACAGCAACGTGTCTGCTTTGGAGCGGCTGCTCCATCCCGGAAAAGAGCCCCCCTTTTCTGCATTGTCTCCAAAGTAGAGAGAAAGGGGAGGGGGAAGTGTCCTTGTGGTTGGGGAAAGAACCTGGAAGTCAGAGGGCTGGCTGAGCCAGGCCTGACGCCGCACTGACTTCTGGGGAGGAAGGGATCGGCTCCTCTCTGGACCTTCAACCCTAGTCTCTGTAAGTGGGGGGCGGTTGCCTTTGGCGCTGGCCCTTGTGCTGAAGTCTCTGCTCTGTGATTTACGACCACAAGGGCAGGGGGATGGCTTTCCTGAAAAAAGAACAACGAATTCCTGTTCTCTCCTCTTCCATCATCATCTAGACTCCAGCCACTTCTGAGCCCGTGCACAGGGGGCTCCTTGGGTCCCCTCAGCCAGGGATGCTGCTGTTCTCAGCATCAGCTCTGCCCCAGGCCTGGCCGGGAGGAGACCGAGTCAGCGCCCCAATCTGCTTCATTAGGCCGGCGCTGGCCGGGGCCAAAATCGGGGCACCACGCGATTTTCCCTCTTCCACTCCATCTGGTTTCAGATGCGGCCTTCAGCCTCCAGTCCGTTTTGAAATGGAAAAGTTATTCGGCCTCTTAAGGGGCTGAGACTTTGCTCAGATTTTCCTAAAGTTCCTAACTGAGTCAGGAACAATTTCTGCCAAAAGACGGAGCGCAAACAGGAGGTTACAGAGAAATCTCTGTGAGACCTTGACTGCAGGGCTGGTCCTCAGAACACCACGTGTAACATCTGCGTGCACACCCGAGGGTACATGTGTGCCATAGACCCACACAGACGGCCCTCCAGGAGAGACCAATCATGATTGACTCTTCCCTACCCACACCCAGAAGCGTCTCCCCGAAAGCCTCTACCCCTGGCCCAGCCAAGAAGGTGGGCTTTGTCTGCTTCTTGGATTCTCTGCTTTGGCAGGGCCTCCTGTCCAAGCCTCTCATGCGAGGCCTAATTCTAAGAAGCTGTATAAACATTCACAGACTTCTGAGTCGCTCCGATGGAAATAAAGTATAGCTACCAAGGGGAGCAATTAAATAAGTCTGCTTGCTGAGCAGACTTTGGCCAAGTTCGGAGTTTTCCAGGCTCTAATATCAAATGAAGCCCCTGATGTAATAAAGTTATACCTGTTATTTTCTCTTTAGCCCCAGAGTCCAGCCCAGTGGCAAATGAATCCTCAAAAGAAGGATACAGTCTAAAGGGAAAGAACAAACTGTCAGTGCCGTGATATGACAGACTGCAAGGAACAATGAGTTTCACAGCCCCTTTCGGAGCTGGCTTCATCTCTGAGATATATAGACAATTTCTAGATTTGTGAATAGAAGGCAAGTTATCTTGTTTTTAAGAAAAAGGCCATGGATGGCAATATTCAGCGCCTGCAAGGGGACATGGCCCCAAAGCATCCCATTTGCATATTGAATTACTTTACCTTATTAAAGGGTAGGGCATCTGGATAAAATTTTGCTCCTTGTCACTCAGTTTATAGTTTTTGTGTCCAGTTGTTGTTATTCAGTCATCTCAGTCATGTCCGATTGTTTGTGGCCCCATTTGGGGTTTTCTTAACAAAGATTATGGAATGGTTTGTCATTTCCTTTTCCGGTTCATTTCACAGATGAGGAAACTGAGGCAGAGGATAAAGTGACTTGCCAGGATCACACAGCTAGGAAGTATCTGAGGCCGGATTTGAATTCAGGAAGAGTCTTCCTGATTCCACACTCAGTACTCTAGCCATTGCAGCACCAGCTAGCTACCCAGTTAGGGTTAGCCTATCCAGAAGCAGGAGAAATCTATCCATCTATGATGTAGGAGATAAATCCTAGAGGGTTACTTAAAACACTGAGATTAATTGCTTAGCCTAGTCTTCTAGACAAATTTGAACTCAAGCCCATTGCCAGAGGCCATGCTGTCTTTATTATGCAGAGAGGCATTATTACAACATTGGCAAAAGGAATTTAGGTGCAATTAAAATATTCCTGGATTAGAACCTGGGAGATGGTGTCCTTGCTCCCTCACTTACTACTGGGATCATCCTGTAAACCTCTCTGATACTCAGTTTCATCTTTCAAATGAGGACAATCATTTCCTCATCTATCCTGCAGAATCACTGAGACGATCAAATGATAATGGACATAATAATGTTTTCTAAACTGTCAAATGCTAGACAAAGGAAAACCATTTTTAATTCATTGGACCGAGATCCATATCTTTACTCATCTTCCTTTCATGAATCTATTAAATATCATAATGTCAAGACACTCTGTAACAATAAATAATAACTTGGTGTATCAGTAGCATGATGTGGTGGCAAAAATGGCAGACAAATAGCGGAGAGACACCGGGAGTTCTAATCTCACCTTGGATGTTTTCTCTCTGGTTGGGACATTTATAAACATGGGAAACCACGCGCAACAGTACTTACAGCTTGCTGTGAGTTGCTGTGAGAACCACATGAAAAGGAATTTAAAGTTCTTTATAATACTTAAAGCATATATAATTGTCAGTTATTAAAACAGTATTATATCTTTATAAAAGCATGAGTAGGAAAATACATGCCAATCCCCTTCTCTCAGTTCCTGCTGCTGGAAAACCTGCTAGGTGATAGGAACTTTCAGTAACCAAGGCAACCCTAGTTGGTGGCAGCTCACCCTCAGTGGAGATCAAGGATGCAGCAAGAAATAATTAACTGCCCAAGCACAAGTAGTCCAGGTTGTTTTTTTTGCCAATTAGAGTTTCAAGTTGCTTGACAAACACCTTTATTCCTTCCTGCTACGGTTCTACCAATGGCCCCAGACATCTCTCACCAAAGTAGCCAGTACATATTCAGTTGGCTTTTTCCCTCTTGAAACCCATGGCATCTTCAAGGTGGGGATCACCTATACTTGCAAACTCAAACCTGTGCACTTGAGCAAGGGGCACATCAGGCATCGACCCTCAAAGCCAACTGCCTGACGCTCCATTTGCAATCGATGGCTTCCCCCGAGTGTGACTGACATTGACTTATTGCTGGGTGTCCCTAAAACAATGCATCAGCCTAGCAAGTAGATAGCTTACACTCGCAATGCCGAGATTTAGCCAATTGTGCATTGCTGTGTTTCTGTACATGAACACACGTACACTAAGAGCTTTAGTCTTTTAGTGCGGCAGAACATGGACTAAATGTAATCAATCATTCCACACTTAAACCCTTTTTCAAGAATAATACCAAATTCCCCTGGTGTTCTATTCTCTTTCTTAAAAAGATGGAACTAAGGCTCCAAGAGGAAAAGGGAATTAACCAAATCCTTTTTGAACCCCTACTGAGAAATTGTTCCAAACAAAAGCCCAATGCTTCTGCAGCACCACAAGCTAGTGTTTGGAAAGCCCAAAGTGACCAAAATCCACAATCTGGGTCTCAGACACAAAAAGCCTGGCCCTGGATACAACGGGCCTTGGGCACGAAATTTAATGTACATTTTTTGTACCTCAATTGTACGACTTGGTATTTATTAATCCGATCATTATCCACAAATCGGAGGGGAAGATGCAGCCTGTGTCATTTACAATGTTATGATCACTGCTTTGTTCAACAGCTGTGCACACTTATGCCTAGTCTTGGTTGCTAAGGAAACATTCTCAATTAGAAGGCACAAACATAATGGAAAATACACATAGCCTTGCTATCTTGAAAATTCTTTAAAAACAACAATTCATTCCAACACCCCCAAACAAAAAACCCAAATGACCTTATTTGGAGAACTGGTTAATCAAAGTTTACTTAATTGGATGGGCAAGGCACCAGGAAAAGAATCAATCAACAGTAGCTAAGGTCTTCCAAAAGAGAACAGGGCTCTCAAGGGGTGAAGGGAATCCATATGGCCCCTACTTGTACAAAACAGGGACCTCTGACCAAGAGCTTCTGCTTCCTGTGGCAAGGCTTATTACCCTTCCAGAAGGTCCCTCTAGCCACCTGCCTAACTGAGGAAGGGTTCCCATCCTGGGGCTGCACAGCGGATGATAAAAAATCTCAGGGAATTTTGAAGTCGAGGGGAGAAAGGCTTTTAAAACCCTGTAATTTTTGAAAATTTGATTAATATTAAGAAAGGCAATTTCCTGGACTCTGTGAAAATATATATAATTTTGCTATAAAAAACATCCCATTTCCTACATGTGGAGGGGGTGAAAGCCTGTCAGAGCCACACCAACTCTGCTGTGGGCAATTCTGCCACCTGGCCACCTCCTCATGCCGGGCATTTCTTGCCCCGTGTCCCAGAAGCTGAGAGTTGGCAGAGGAATCTGTGGCCACCTAGTTCAACCAACCCCAGAAGAATCCTTGCTAAAACATCCTGACAAGTGGTCATCCATCAGGTTTCTTCTGAGAGCATCAACCCAATAGAGCAAAGGCCTCCCTTAGTTTCCTGTAGTGTGCATTCTAGAAACCAGCACAACCTAGAACAGGAAAAGCTGGCAAACAGGTGTTTTGTGTTTGTTGATTTGTTTTTAAATCAGAATTGGAAAGAAGTGTTTTAAGGGGTTTTTGAAATGTTGCCAAGGCTTCAGAGTTTTGGTCAGCAGACATTTTTTCCTGCTACATACACTATTTCCAGCCTGGGCTGGGCAAATCTACTACTCCTTTTACCTGGAAGCTCCTCTAAAGAAAACAAGCCTAACGAAACCAAACTCCAAGTCTCCACCCTAATTTCTCACTTCCTTCCTGCACAAAGACATCAAGCCTCTCCTCTCTTGCATTAGTTTCTTCCCTAAAATCTCAACCCTCCCAGCTCCCTAATGAGCATCCACCTCCACTTCCTCAGAGATCCACTGGGGTAGACCTGTTTTCACATACCAGTGCTTGATGCTGATAGGTAATCCCCAGCATTTATCCCATTTTTTCAATAAGTTGCCAATTCTCCCAGGCCTTTCTGCGACTAAGTTAAGGAACCCGACCAGTGGAGATGCACCAAGTGGCCTCCCATGCTTCAAGCAGGCAAGACAGTGGTATGAAGACAGATGCATTATGGGGAAAGGGGGTGCTACTTTGGGTTGTGAGTGAGTAGGGAGGGATCTCTACATTCTGCCCAGGTTTACATGGAAGCAACAGTAAGAATTTATAAGAAAGCCAGGCAGACAGTGGTATAAATAATGACTTTTAACTGCCCTATACAGGCAGAACCCAGAATTTGGGCTTCATTAGCCTCTTATAACAGAAAGCTAATAAGTCTCAGAACTCTGCTCACCCTCACATGGATGTCTGGTTCTACAGAGCTGAATGCACAAGGTCACATGGACCTTACAATCTCAAGCTTCTAAACTACTTATCTCTAGGATTCAATATGCAAGGAAGAGAACATCTGGGCAAATTACTGCTAAAGAAGAGATAAGCATGGGGCCTGCTATATCAGAAAGGCTTCTGTGCCTCTTTAAGGAGGCTATCTGGCCAAAGACCATGCTGGTTTTGCTTTGGGGAGTCTCCTACCCTTTCCTCTACCCTAAAGAGTAACTGCTCCATTTTGGTACAAAAAGTAATGATGTTGCTGAGCCAGGGCAATACTAACTTCAGTTCTTGTCTCAAGGAGAATGGCTTGAAGGCAAAGTCTTTTGGTACCTGATGTACTTAGACTCCTCAAAGGATAATGAACTGAGAGCCAAGTTCCAGCAGTATCTGTATGTGAGGCCGGACATCACTTCCCCTTCTAAGCCTTAGTGTCGCTAGCTGTGAAATGAAGGGGCCTGACCTAACCTTATCTCAAAAGGCCTTTCCACTTCCAGTTCTGCCACTGCAGAATTCTCAGGATTCTCCCGAAGTCCTCATAAAGCAACCACAAACCAAGGTAACACCCAAGGACTTTGCCCAGCTTTAGTTGGATAGAGGGGAGTGGAAAATCTGTCTGCTGCTTCTTAGCCAGTGGGGTTCATCTGGAGATAACAAGGTTCAGCAAAAAGAGTGATGTAATTAGCTGCAATAGCCCCGGGTTTGATCCTAACTCAAACACCTGCTGGCTGAGTGACCATGGATCCTTCTCAAGAGCCTCATCTGTAAAATGGGAATGAAACTTTTATTATCTGTCCTCCAGAGTGGCTGTAAGAAAACCACTTTAAAAACCTTAAACCACAGTCTATATAATAATGAATCACTGTAGCCTTTGAATTGTTGCACTCATCCCTTTCTCATTACTCCGTAGAGGTGCGGGCCTTCATCACCTTGTGCCTGCAGTACTACAATGGCCTCCACATTAGCCTTCCTCAAATCCACAGCTTCCAAAACAACCAGGCCTGTTTCCAACAAACTCTAGTGGCTTCCTACTATTTCTTTTCTTTTTTCCCCCCTGAGGCTGGGGTGAAGTGACTTGCCCAGGATCACACAGCTAGGAAGTGTAAAGTGTCTGAGACCAGATTTGAACTTGAACTGAATTCAAGGCTGGTGCTCTATCCACTGCCCCACCTAGCTGCCCTGCCTAGTATTTCTAAGATCAAATTTAAACTCCTGTTTAGTTCTCCAACCTGACCCCACCCTATCTCACTAGTCTCGTTATATATTTATTATTCCCCTTCCCACACTCTAGGGTCTAGTCCAACTGCTCCTTTTCCCATTTCACACACACAAATCTCTATTTCCATACCTTTGCACTCCATATCTCATGCCAGAATGTACTTTCATCTCTCTTTACTTTGCTCAAGACTCAACTCAAATCACATTCTACAGTATGACACCTTTCATTTCTTGAAATCCCCAACTCTTAATGCTCTCCTACCTACCTTCTTCTGAGAAAGTACATATATATATATATATATACAGATAATACATGCATTTATATACATACATATACATTATGCACATACATGTGTACACACACACACACACACACACACACACACACATTTTCTCCTCCAGAGTAATTTGAGCTCTTTTTTCATTACTCCCAGAGATGGAGGCCCTCCATCACCTTGAGCCTGGAGTACTACAATGGCCTCCACACTGGTCTCCCTCAAGTCTCTCTCATCTCCAATCCAGGCTCCAAAATGACTAGGCTCCTTTCTGACAAACTTCAGTAGCTTCTTACTGCTTCATTTTTGTTTTTCCGGCTCCAGTGGTTCATAGAGTGTTTGGCACTTAAGCAATATTTGTTGATTTAATGATTCCTTCTGTGCCTGGCCTAATTAGGTTTTAACTAATTACTTTTAACATCAGTGATCCTCAAACTGTTTAAACAGGGGGCCAGCTCACTGTCCCTCAGACTGTTGGAGGGCCGGACTATAGTAAAAACCAAACCTCACACTGTCTCTGCCCCTCAGCCCATTTGCCATAATCTGGTGGGGGGCATAAACGTCCTCAGTGGGCCGCATGTGGCCTGTGGGCCGTAGAGAGAGAACCTCTGTTCAAGGTGATCTGAAGCCCAAAGGACGGAGCCCTCATGGCCGACAGCTGTTTTAAAATGTGTTTAGCACCGTCTCTGTATGAAGAAGAAGAGAATTCCTCAAGACAAAGAAGATAAGGAGGCAGGGGCATTACCTTGAAAACAACCATTCCAGAATAACCAAACGGTAAATTGAGGGCCTACACAGGAACTGTTTTATTGTCCTCAGTCCAGTAATATACAGACCTTCAAGGAAGGGGCAGTCTATGTCCTGAGAGGGAAAAAAAATCAGATAAATTTAAAATATTACACAATGGCAGAGAGCTTAAGAGGCTATAGAGGCCAGTTTCCTACCCTGCAGAGGTTCATCTACAGCATCTCTAAAATTTGGTTATTCCCGTTCTGTAGGATGATGCTGTTTAAAAGGTTTTTATTAAACAGTTGCTTAAACGGTTTACGGTTAACTGAAATCTACTTTTCACATTTATTTACTATTACTTGAGAGGTAGCACTAGATAGGAGACAAAAACAAAAGAATTAGAAGCAGTTCAGCACAAGACAAGTGTGAATGTGATTAACATAAGGTCAAACATTAAATACGATTTAAAAAAAAAAAAAAAAAAGAAAAGGTTTCGGGGAATGAGAGTCATTTCTGGCCACAGCGAGCAGAAAAGGCTTCCTGGAAAAGAGCTCTAGAAGGATGTGTAAGTATTCCCTATGAGGCCAGATGGTCCAGTTTCAGTGAAGTACAGGCTATGTGAAGGGAGCCAGGGGGAGAAGAGGCTGGAGAGGTGTAGAGTGTCTGGAAGGCTGGGTTAGTCACTCTGTCTGATCACTGAGACACTAGGGAGCTACTGAGGTTTGTAGAGGAGGGCAGTGACTGCAGATATAAGGTAGAAAGCCAACGTTCCCAATATACGCTATGGTGTGGAGGGATGCATGGGGAGGGAAGTGAGAGTGGACGCCTCTGCAGGGGAGGCCAGCCTCAGAGAAGGTACCGTGGCCGTGGCCAAGGAACTGGCAGGTAACTTCGAAGGAGAAGGACTGGGGAGGGGCAGACCCAGAGTCGGGAGGTCCAGGAGAGCGCGAGATTCCAACTCTACTCGCGCACTAACTGCCACCCCACCCTGGGCCGGTCCTCAGCCTTCTAGCGTATCTCCGGCAGGAAAGCCTCCAACGACCCCTCCCTTTCCCCGCGTGACCCGTGACCCGTGACCCCCGACCCAAGTTGGGCCCCGCCCCTTCCGCTCGCACCTTTAGTCTGTCCAGCACTCTCAGAGCCTCCTGAGAGAGCTGGGCGTCCTCCTCGCTCTCCTCGTCCTCGTCGTCTTCGTCGTCCTCGTCGTCATCCTCCCACTCCTCTTCCCACTTTTTCTTCGTGGCCTGCGCCGCTTCCTCATTGTTGTCGCAGTCCCCGAGCCCTTCCCAACGTTCAGCCATTGTCCCTCCGGCTCCCGAGAGTCACAACTGACACTGCCCAATATCCGCGCGCTCGCAGAACGCGCCTTGTCATTGGGCAGAGCCACTGACGTAATGCGGACTCGCGCCCCCGCCCTTCCCATTGCCTCACGACGTCCGTTCCCGTCCTCCCCGACCTTAACTCCACCCCCAACTCCACTCTCGCCTTCCCATTGGCTGGGACTCAGGAAGCGTCCCCCACCCATTTCCGCCTTCTTTTTTCCAGAGCGGGGGAGATGGAGGCAATTGCAGCTAGTTAAACGGGTCTGTGGAAGTGAAGGAGACATCTTGCGTGTGTGGGACCCAGTAGCCTCTCCGTAGGAGAGAAGCGTCCTCAAGGACAACTTCCCCCGTCCCACCGTGCACAGTTGTGCAAAGCATGTTAGCAAGAGGGAGACTGGAGCCCGGGGGGAGCGAGAAGGAAAAGTCTGAACCTTGGAGTGACCACGTGCAGCGCCCCCCCCCCCCCCCGTACCATTTGGGAAACCAAGAGGCTCAGAGAAAGGGCGTCTTGTCCAAATAATGAACTTGTGGAAGCATCCCAGCCCCCCCTTCCTCATTATCCCCAGGAAGAGCCTCCCTCCCACACCCCCTGTTCTGGCTCTCCTTCCCAAACTACCAGAGGCAAGCAGCACCCCCGGAAGTTTGAGGAGCCAGTGGATAAAACTACACTCTTCAGGCTACATACAGCTCCTAGACCCAAGTGCCCAAGCTGGGTAGGCTCTCTGGGGCAGCTCGCTCTCAGCCTGCCTCCTTCTGAGAAGAGAAGGGACTTGCTTGTGGTAGCACCCTCCTGGAATTGTGGGCTGCCCTGAAAAGGTCCCTGGAAATGAGTCCCTCTCACTCCTTTTACAGACAGAGAAACTGAGGCCCACAAATGCCAAAACTTGAAAGCTACCAGGACCCTTCCAGTTCAGACCCTGCATTTGGGGGAGGGGAGGCAGGGAGAGGAAAAAAAAAAAAACAACAAAAAAAACGAGGCCAGACAAGGGACTTGTTTAAGGTCACAACATTAGCTGTAGAGACCTAGAGTTGGCATTCCCCAAATCACAAGTTTAAGGCCGGGAAGAGACCTTGAGAGCTCTTTAGTCCCACCCCTTCTAGAAAAAAAAAAAAAAAAAAAAGTAGCTCACTATCTCTAGAGAGTAAGAAGCAGAGCTGGGATTTGAACCCACATGTCCTGGACCAAAGTTCACCTTTATGTCTCCATCTGCAGCTTCTCATAGGAGTCATCCATTCCACTTCTGCTTAACTGACCCTAACTCACAACACCCACTCCATTGTTAGAGAACTCTAATTGTTAGACCTTTTTCCTCCATGGAATAGAATCCATTATTTTGAACCATATTTTATTTATTGGGCCAATGAGAATATTGAAATCTGTTTTCCCAGAGTCCAGAATATGTATCTCACAGTGTCCAAAATCCTCTTCTTGGCTATTTCACTCTCTAAAATGACATTGTACTTCCCCCCCCCCCATTCCCAAATCTCCAGTCATTCCCCCCTCACCATCTAGTTCCTCATTGTCAGTCAAAGTCGGATCTGGAGTAATTGTTCACCTTTTGATTCCCTTTGCCTCCTGAGAGAGCTAAACTATCAGTGGCAAGGCACTAGATCTGGATGATCAAAGCTCCCCATCACTTCTGTGACCTGCCCCATTCCTAGCTTTGTCATCTATATTACGGAAGCGTAATGCATTTCTTCCATTTATTCCTGTTCGGGACACTCGCAGCTACCTAAACTGACTACTCAGGAGTCGCTCCAAACTATGTACAGAAAGAATTTATTAGAATCTCAAGAAGCAGACCGTCCTGGCCTGTGGGCCCGAAAGGACAGCAAAGATACTCACAGTAGGAGGGTCATTCCATTGAGAGTTTTTTACAATTTTTATACACTTCAGACAAAGAACCCCCTCAAATCCCACCCTCTATATAGTGTGATTGGTCACATAGTCTTTATTCCCCTATTTGGTCAGTGGAATGCCATACATGAATAACTTTCCCACCAGTGTTCTTCTCTGAATAATAGAATATAGTCCAGGCCTTATCTAAATTCACATGTTTCCTCACCAAGATCTTCTTTTGGAGAGTGGAATGTAGTGTAGCTTTCCCACCAGTGTTCTTCTATGAACAATAGTCTAAGCCTTATCTAGAATCACGTTTCCTCAAGGCCTTAAGGCTTTAGATAACAGTCCCTGATCAATATGTTTTTCATCTGTAAGTCTTCCCCTTTTCCCCACACATCCCCAGCTGCAGCTGCCCCTCTTTTCTTCACTCCAGTGCTCTTCATCATGATTTCCCCTCATGGATTCTGACATCTGCATGTCTTCTCTTGGCACACACTTCTTTGTCTATAGTCCCATCAGACTATATATTTTTATTTCTGTTAAGCAAAGACTAGTGTCTGATTAGAGTTCCCTCTCAGTGATACCTATGAGGTGAAAGTATATTTTTCTGTTCAAAATGCTAAGATCTATTTGTACAGGTTGCCCAAATTCTATGCACTACTATAGAAGTAGTGTGCTATTTCCTCCTCAGCATTACTTAGCTCCTCCTCCACAATATTATTTTTTTTTCAAAGTCTCCCTAACATTGGGTTTTCCAGCCCTATCTGGGCATCTGCCTTCTTGCTCCTCAAATTTCAGTTTAAACCTCTTCTAGTGAAGTCAGTGAGCCTTCTGCCAAACATGTTCCACTTAGTCCTCGTGAGATGTGACTTGCCAGGCCCTTTCCAAGAGTCGATTTTTCCCATATCTAAAGCCATAGTCCAAAAACTTTCCCAAAACTATTACCTTCAACTACAGGAGAAGATGCAAGTACCACATGTGTCCCCAGGTTTTTCAATTTCCTATCCAGTACTTCAAAGACTCTCCACAGGCAGCCCGGTCAAATGGAAACTGTACTCCTGGCACGAGGGAGAGCTGGATTGACCTTCTGGCTCCTATACTTGCTACTTACAAGACCATGAACTCATCAGTTTTCCTCTTTAATCTTCAGTATTCTCATCTAGAAAATAAAGGTAATCACAGTATCTACCCTAAAAAAGGATGTTGTGAAGTTCAAATGAGATAATGTTTGTCAAGTGCTTTGCAAACCTTAAAATGCTAGAAAAGCACCAGCTATTATTATTAAGGATAACATTCCCAATTTCTCCTGATGGTATCACTCACTCCCCCGTGTTCTCTTGACACCATCTGGATATCCAGCTATTTACTTCTCATGTCTTCCTTTCTCTCTAAAGTTCCAACCATCATTTAGAAGAGATAAGCAACATATATGCCTCCAAATTATTTTAGTTTCCTGGCAAGGATTTCATAGTTCTTAGAAATCCTTTCCAGGTTTCCTCTAATTCTATCATTCATTTCCACAGAACTTATGAAAAGTAAGGGTAAGAGGTGGAGAAGACTGACAGAGAATACAGAAAAAGAGGAAGCAATATAGCTCAGCTCAATCTCTAAACTACATCAACAGAGACCAAGAAAGAGCACTAGAATTTGTTGTCATCAAATTATCCAAGAAATAATCATTATTTTTCTAGCCCGTGTCATCATAGGGAGACTTCTGGGGACCATAGGGTAAAGAGGAAGTGGTGCAGCCAGGAAGGCTTATACAATACTTCCCAACTCCAGTACTGACCTGGAGCCTGCAAATGAACAATTATTAAACCTGCAGCTCTGTCATTCTAAATCTTAAAAGTGTTTTAGCTTCAACCAAAGGTAAGCTTGCAGTCATGTATTGTCAGATTCAAACTGTGGTCAGAAGCTCGCAAGCTTCAGGGACAGGCAAAAGACCAGTGATCAGATTTCATCCTGGATCATACTGCTTTAGGATGAGCTAAAATTTGCAGCTACTTGTCTTGAGAAGTTCTTGAAGAACACAGTACTTCAGCAAAATAACTGTTTGGACATGTATACATATATTGCATTTAATTTATACTTTAACATGTGTAACATGTATTGTTCTACCTGCCATCTGGGGGAAGGGGGAGGAGGGAAGGAGGGGAAAAATTGGAACAAAAGGCTTGGCAATTGTCAGTGCTGTAAAATTACCCATGCATATATCTTGTAAAAAAAAATATATATATATATATGTATATATATACTGTGTTATATATATATATATATATATATACATATATATATATACTGTGTTTTATATATATATATATATATATATATATACATATATATATATATATATATATATATATATATATATATATATA
The DNA here is from genome assembly GCF_048593235.1 of Sminthopsis crassicaudata. Taxonomy (NCBI): domain Eukaryota; kingdom Metazoa; phylum Chordata; class Mammalia; order Dasyuromorphia; family Dasyuridae; genus Sminthopsis; species Sminthopsis crassicaudata. The sequence continues at coordinate 72,013,085 of NC_133623.1, forward strand.
TATATATATAAAAAGAACACAGTACTTACTACTCAGAGAAAGTAGCAGGACTCCAGAATAGAAATGAGGACCAAACAATTGATTTACAGTCCTCTAGAAATGTATAGAACCTGGTCCAAATTCAAAATTTCAGTTCAGAAAGTAAGAGTGGAAAAATGAGTAAATTTTAAAAGACATTCAAGATAAAGAACTATTATTGACACGAGACATAAAAGAAAAAGTAAGAGAATAGCTGCACACAATATTTGCAAGCAGAGCCCCCAAATTAAAACAATATCAATTAGAACTCCTGGGGAAAAAATGAAGCAAGAATTTAAAAATCATATCTGTAAACTTCTAGGATTAGGGTTTCAAAGAATTGAAAAGGAAAAAAGAGAATACTAGAGGAAAGACTTAGAAAGAGAATTAACAGCTTAGTACAAGAAATACAAAACTTTTCCCAAATAACAGACCCCCTGAGAATTAAATTGAACCGAATGAAGTTAATGTCTCCAAGAAAGAACCAAAAATATTTAAAACAAAGTCAGGATTCTGGAAATATTTCATATAAAAAGCTGATCTGACAAGAAAACAAGGAGAAAGATATTTGGGGATCATTGGGCTATCCAGAAAAAGGTCAAGGATCTCTACAAAAATAATGAAAAAGAGTTGGTATAAAAGGACCTGCAATTGCTCTGTCTCAAACTATACTACAAAGCAGTAATCACTCAAACTATTTAATACTGATTAAAAAGTAAAAAGCTGATCAATGGGACAGCATACAGAACACAACAAACAGAAACTAAAAAATTCAATAGGTTAGTTTTTGATAAACATAATGACTCCAAATACTGAGTTAGGGACTCAATGTTCTACAAATGCTGCCGAGAAAACTAGAAATGTAGTAGAAATTAATTTTAGACTAACACCATACTCCATATACCAAGATAAATTGCAAATGTATACAAGATTTGTGAAGAATAAAGAACAAATTACCTTTGATATCTATGGAAGTGTAAAAGTTCATGGCAAATATAAGGGATATAATCCTGTAATCCTCTACAGGAGGAAAAACGGATAATTTGGATTAATTCCCCAAATCATTATTAATCAAATCAATGCAAATTAATCAACTCTGTGTTTCCATCTCATACCTATCAGATTGGGAAAGATGATGAAAAATGGAAATAATATATTGGAGGAGTTTTAGGAAAACAGGCACATTAATTCATCATTGGTGGTGTTGTGAATTGGTTTCACCATTCTGGAGGTTAATTTGGAATTATTTCCAAAAAGTCAGTAAACTGTACATACCCTTTGATAAAAACTACTACAGCCTAAAAAGACCAAAGAAAAAGTACAAAAGTTTTGTGTAGAGGCCAAGAAATGGAAATAAAAATAGGGCCCATCTATCGGGGAATAGTTGAACAATTTATGGCATATGAATTTAATGGAATGTTGTTGTATCATAAGAGGCTGTGAAATCATTTCAGAGAAAACTGGAGAGACTTACATGAATTGATGCAGAGTGAAGCAAACAGAACCAGGAGAACAATTTATATACAATGATATAAACATCATAAAGACAAATCACTTTGAAATGCTTAAGAACTCTTATCAGTAAAGTGATAAACTATGATTTTAGTGCACCAGTAACAAAACATGCTACTCATCTTCTGACATAGATGAATGACTGAAGATACAGAATTAGACAAGCATATTTGAATATGGCCAATTGGGGAGTTAGTTTTGTTTAATTACAAATATTTGTTGCAAGGGTTTTGGTTTTTTTTCTTGGAGGGGGTCATGAAAGATGAAATAAATGAGTATTAATGGAAATGTATACATCCAAAAATAAAAACAAGTAGGCTGATAACTTGCTGATGAATTATTTGGCCATGGCAAGCCATGAAATTGAGAGACAATCTTTTTTTTGAGATACTACCAGAAAAATTGAATAATATATAAGTTGGTTCTCTTATCACAAATGAATGTAAAGGACTTAAAGAGTTTCAGCTAAATGGTAACATTGTCCATAGGTTCTCTGACAGACAAATTAAGGGGTGAAGGAAATTAGTTTCACCATCATTGTGGTGTCAGGGACCTACCGTCTTCATTGTCACTAGCAACAGCTGTTGACCAACTTCTTCTTACAGAAAGATAAGCAAAGAGCCAGAAGCACCAATTTCCCACTCTTACTCCAGAACACCATTCCTTTTTCCCAGCTCAAATCTCATAGCCATCATCCAGGAAAGCAAATCCTCTGGGAAGGAGCCAGCTATCCCTATCAATTGCCATCTGCAGGACAGGTTAGGCCAACCTTGTTAAAACAATGGCAAACCCTGAGGAAGCAGTATGTGCCAGATAAGTCAGAACACCACCACCATCTTGGCCATCTCCCCTTGGACTCTGAAAAAAAAAAAACAACAACAGGATTACGAACCCAAGGGCCTTTGGAATGACAATGCTTCCATCCCAGTGTGTTCATCCATCATTCCAGGAAGCAATTCCTATAGAGATTCAGTCAAGCAAATGAACCTGCAAGGGCATTGGCCACATCTAGTGAATACCCAGAAAACAAAGTTCTTGATATTAAGGTTATTGGCAATTTCAGTGGCTCCACATCAGGAACTGATGTGTTTTTATCCGTGGAAATGGCATTAAACAAGAGACATCCCCATCTGCTTTGCCGCTGTGAAAGATGAACAACAACAACCCCGAGGACCAGAGAGTCTCTCCATCTGAATCTTTTCATTGCAACTGAAACCTTCCATATGTGTCATCTCCCCCTTTATAAAGACTGTGAGCTCCTGGAAAGCAGGAACTGTCTGACATTTCTGTTTCCCCACTACTTAACCCATATGAAGTACTCATTAAAGTCTTTATTTATTCATTCACTATAAATATGTATATATATTATCTATGCTATAAGAACCATTTCATGAAGAAAGAAAATGCATCTCCTCTTAGTAGAGGAATGGGACTCTACATGGAGTAATAAAAAGAACATAACTTAGAGGTTGGTTAGATTTACTGAAACACTATTTGCCTTTCTTCTGTATTCTGTGGTTCAAGAGCTGGCTCTCTGGGACAGATAGAAGGAAACTATTTGAAAAGCAAAATGTTAGAAAAAAATCAACCAAATATTATTTTAAAAAGTGAGAGGTACATTATGAGTTTGATAGTTTCAACAGGTTCTCTGTCACATCCTGGATAAAATTCCTTTACTTTCAGCTCCTTCTTTCTCTCCCACCCTTTTTTTCTCCTTTTCTCCATCCTCTCCCCCTCCTCTCTTCCCTTCTCTCCTCTCTTCTCTCCTTTTATCTTCCATCCTTTATTCCCAACTCCCTTCCTGTCTTCTCTCTCTCATCTCCTCCCCTCTCCCATTCTTTCTCCCACTGTCCCCCATTCTCTCTTCTCTTCTCTCCTATTATCCCTTTCTCACCCAGGCTGCAAGTACAATGGTCACTCACAGGCCCAATTCCAAGACTGAAGTTCATGAAACCTTTTACATCCTGGCCTGGTTCACCTCTCCTAAGACAGCCTCGTGGTCTTTCACTCCCAAGGGCTACCAATAATGGCACAGATGCTCAAACAGCTGATACAAAGATTGCCCCAGCCTCAGGCTTCCTATGAGCAGGAAGTCCACAACTCACAGCTGGACACACTTAACAAAACTGAGAAACTTCGTTCTGGTTGTGTCAGGCCTTCTTATGGTCACCTTCATTCATCCATGTCATGGGGAAGTCACTGCTCAGAGGGATGCATCTATTCATTCTGGCTTCACTATGATTCCTCCTATTTCATGAAGCCCATGAAGCTTCATCTTCCATTTGTGGAGTACTGTACCCATTGTTGCTTCCTCAAAGGAACCAAAGCCACGCTCTGCCTCTCTCTCTCTCTCTCTCCTTCTCTCCCCCTCTCTCCCCCCTTCTCTCTCTCACCGCCTCTCTCTTTTGCTCTCGCTCTCTCCTTTCTTCCTTCTAAGTGACATTTTTCCATTCCCAGTCCCTTGTCTCTTGTTTCAAATTGCTACCATAATTTCTGGAATTTTCCTTCTTGGCTTTCTGCTCATATTTCTCATTTTGTTAGGAAACCCTTGATCCAGCCAGAAAAAAAAAAGGTGGGGCTCTTGCCTGCCAGCCTACTGCAGACTTGCCCTAACAGATGATACTATTGGTCTATCCCATTCTTAGGGGATTCCTCTCCCTGTAGTATTCTTTGCAGCCTTTTAGGGAAAGTTCCATGGTACTTTCTCTTATAATATGGCCTCTTTGGGGCCCTCTAGTCCAACTCTTTCATTTTACAAAGGAGGAAACTAAAGTCCAGAAAGGAGAAGGAACTTGCCCAGAGTCACAGAAGTAGAATTTGATTCTGGGTCTTTTTGACTCTAGCACCCAGGACTCTTTCATTCATTGTACCATGGACAGAGATCACTTGGGTCATAGCTTTGAGGTTCTGGGGAGAGGGTCAAATACACTCCTTTGGGCTCCTTTGCTCTAAACAGGAAGTCCTTTGAGGCAAGATGACGGTACCAAAGCAGATCCAGCTTCAGCCACCCAGTTTCTACCACAGAGTAACTGTTTAAGGGTCATGTGGGAAGGCTGTACCTTCTTCAGCCCATGAAGAACCATATTTGGTCTGCACCTATACCTGAGCAGGAATGCCCTCTACAAGTTTTGTAATAAACAAAGGGAGGCAATAAAATTCAACATCTTCCTGAAGACCTCTAGGGGAGGGAAGCCACCACCTTCAATGATAGCCCCTTCCACTTAGAAGCGGTTCTTCGGGTTAGGAAGCCTATCCTGACATTGAGCTCAAATCAGCCTCCCTTCCACATCCACATGCAACAGGAGAATTGCTCCTGATTCTGGCTCCTGGGACAAACCAGAATAAGTCAACTCCTACTACAAGGCGGCTTCCAAAAATTCAGACAATTATCTTGTTACTGTTAATAGATCTCCTTTCTGGGCCTTTATGCCAGTTCCTTTAAGCCAATCTCATATGGCATAATTTTCCATCCCTTCATCATCTTAACTCTCCCTCCTGTGAGTCTCAGAACTTGATCCAGCACCATGGGTGTGATGGGGCCAGGCCAGTAGACAATGTTGCCTCATTCTAGACCTTTCTTCATAACACCTAATATCACATTCTCTCTTTGGGGAGATGTTTCAATTGCCTTGATGGCTCATAAGAACCTAGCAGTCTCCCAACAATTCTGGATGGTTTTAAAGTTAACATAGCTATTGTACTCTCAGAATTCTTTTTGGGAACCCAAGTGGGGGACATCGCTGATGGGAGGAAATCCTGTCTCCCCGGGAGTATGAAGTATCCAGAGCCTCCTCTCAACTCCCAGTAGCCCTCATTTCACCGTTGCTTCTATGTCTGGGGGATGTTTGCATAAGACTACTGACTATTCTTTCGGCTTCTAATCTCTCCTCAACAAGTCTCTTTCTAGAGGCAGCCAGAGGGAACAATGGAGAGAGTGCTGGGCTTGGAATCAGAAGACCTGAGTTCAAATATAGTTTCAAATACATTCCAGATGTGTGACTCTGGGCAAGTCACTTAACAAATCTGCCTCATTTTCCTCAATTGCAAAATGACAAGTATGATGTGAGGATCAAATGAGATCATATTTGCAAAGGGAGAAGAAGAAGAAGAAGAAGAAGAAGAAGAAGAAGAAGAAGAAGAAGAAGAAGAAGAAGAAGAAGAAGAAGAAGAAGAAGAAGAAGAAGAAGAAGAAGAAAGAGGAGGAGGAGGAGGAGGAGGAGGAGGAGGAGGAGGAGGAGGAGAAGAAGAAGAAGGAGAAGAAGAAGAAGAAGGAGAAGAAGAAGATGAAGAAGAAGAAGAAGATGATGATGATGATGATGATGATGATGATGATGATGATGAAGGAAGAAGAAGAAGAAGAAGAAGAAGAAGAAGAAGAAGAAGAAGAAGAAGAAGAAGAAGAAGAAGAAGAAGAAGAAGGAGGAGGAGGAGGAGGAGGAAGAGGAGGAGGAGGAGGAGGAGGAGGAGGAGGAGGAGGAGAGAAGAGAATGCAGAAAGAAAGAGAGAAAGCAAGAGGAAGGAAGGAAGGAAGAAGAGAGGGAAGGAGGGAGGGAGGGAGGGAGGGAAAGAGGGAAAGAAGGAAGGAAGAAAAAGAGAACTTTATCCCACAGTGTCAGGGAGTCTGGGACTGATACATGGTAGATCCTAAATACAGAGAAGCAGCTGATATCCCAAGGTCTTCTCAAACTCACTCATTCCCAAGCAGAATTCCTTCTTTCCTCCCAGAGCCAGCCCTCTTTGTCCCTTCCCTGTCATCTGAGCCCTACTCTCCTTCCAATCACTGAGGTTCGCGGGAACCTTATTATCATCACTGGCTGTGCACTCGCTTAGCCCACATACCACCCACTCAATCACTAAGGCTTGTTTCTTTTAGAAATGTAGAGAGAGATGTCACCTCCCTCCCTTTTATCCCCTTGTCTCTCCTCACAGCCAGGTCCTGGCCCCCATCCCCTCTTAGCTGGGCCAGTCCAATAAGCCCCCATCAGTGTTGTCCAGGTCTGAGCGCTCTCCTCTCTCAGCCTATTTCCCAAGTGGTGAAGGTGATCATCCTGCAAAGCAGATGTGTCTCTGGGCCTTCCCCACTCAAGCAGCTTCAGGAGGTCCTTACTCCAGAATCAAGCAGAAACTCCCATACTGCCCCACCTCCCGGAAGTTTGGTGTTTAAAGTCCTTCAAGGCCTTATCCCAACTTCCTCCAAGGCTGGCCTATGCAGGTACCTGAGCCAATTCCACAAGCATTTGCCATCCCTTTTGAGTACTTAGGAAGAACTGGGCACTGTGCTCTGAGCTGGGGGTGCAATGACAAAAAGGACCAAAACAGTCCCTGCCCTCAAGGAGGCGCTGTTCTTCTCGCCTCCGAGTCCATGCCCTCTAGGTCTTGGACACAGAAGGGGTCTCACTCCCAGCCCCTGAGCAGGCAAAATCCTCCTTGGAGACAAAACAATTGAAGCCTGAGGAGATTCAGTGACTGGCCACAGAGTCTGTTAGTGTTTGAGGGAGCCTGGAGCCCAGGACTTTGCTCATTTGTGAGGCAATTAGTATGGGGTGCCCCCCAAAATCTCTCTTGAGCCCCATCTAGGGATGCACAGGCCCAGAAGGATAGTTCTATACATGTTCTGGCCTCCTCAGTTTCTCCATAGTCTTGCTGGCTTTAAAGCCAATAATGATTTCTTTCCTAAAAACTTCCTTCCATTGGGGTTTGGACGGCGCCTTTAGCTCAGTTCCTGATGGAAACTGAAGGCTGCCAAGGGCTTTGGGTCGTTGTTTTTCTTTAAGGAAATTTTTATTTCAAGCACAAGCCTTCGGAGGCTTCCAAGTTCTTGTGGGTTTCTCCCTGTGGATCTTTCCAAGGGTCGGGGAATTTGGTGAGAGAAGCCACCAAGACAGGACAGCCTCACACCTCCCTCCTCTCCTGCCTCTCCCGCCCCTAGTCCTCCACTGCTGAGATCGACTTTCCAGGAAGAGACTAGACCTTGTGTGCTCTGGAAGCAAGTCACCCCACTCCACCCAGGCCAATGGAGCCAGAGGAATATTCCTCCAACCTTGAACCAGTGCCTCCTCTTCCCCCTCCCTTTCCATTCCTTAAACAACCTTTTGGATGAGACCAGGGAATCGTTGTTGGGTCCTTTCGAGGTGAAGGGCACCTCTGGAGGCCATTGCACAGCTTCTGCCCCTCTCTCTGTTAGGTCATTTCACTCATCCTCCTGCCTCCTGCCTCCAGCAACCACTCTGATGATAAAGTTTTGAGGGGGAGAAGGAGCCACGGGCAGAGAGCTTGGACACACAAGCTTCAGGCTCCCCCTTGACTCTGGCTGAGTGCAAAATTCAGTCTCTCCCATCTTCCCTGATGCTTAGCCTCTCTTCCCAGTTCTGGAGAGAAGAACAAGGAGAGAATAAGCAAGAGGTGATTCCCATGGCCTTAGAAATGGAATTCTTTGGTTTTCCCCCAAACTCTCCCCAAACTCTCCCCCAAACTCAAATTTGTCCAGTGTCACCCAGACTCCCAACCTAGGTATCATCCTCAACTTTTCATTCTGTTGTTCACCATATACAATTTGTTGCCAATCCTTCCCACGTGTCTTGTTTATACCCCTTTCTTCTCTTACCCTGCCACCATCTTAGTGGGGTCCCTCATCCCCTCTGGTGCCGGCTTCAAGCCTCTCCCCCCTCCAGTACGTCCTCCATCCAGCTGCCAAAGGGATTTTCCTAAAATGCGACTGTGATCACAATACCTCCCGAAACTCCAGTGATTCCCAAACACCTCCAGGAACAAATATAAAATCCTCTGGTGTTCAAAAACCTTCATAATCTGTTCCTTTCCTATCCTTCCAGTTTTCTCCCACTTTGTGCCCTTCCACCTACTCCTCGATCCAATGGCATGGGCCTCCTTGTTGTCGCTCACACTCCATCTCCCAAGTCCTGCCATTTTCACTGGCTGCCCTCCCCCCAGCCTGGCCTGTTGTCCCTCCTTTTTTGCCTCCTGATTTCCTAAAAGCCCACCTGCCTACGAAGTCTTTCCCTATCCTCTTAATGCTAACTGCATTCCGTCTGAGATGATCCCAGTGTTACCCTGGGTTTCGCTTGTCTGTAACTGGTTGTTTGCCTGTAATCTATCCCATTATGTCCAGAGCAGGGATTGTCTTTAACCTTTGCACACCTAGGGTTTTGTACAGTCCCTGGCGCATATAAATGTTTAGTGATGGACTTCAGCCTGGATCTGCCGGCGCTAACTAGAACAGGCTTCTGATTGCCAATGGTTCATTTCTCAACGTGAACCCTTACACCTGAAAACCAGCAAGCACTCAATCGGGGCTGGCATTGCCATTTTGTTCATTGTTCAGAGTTAAGCAAGCGATGTGGGGAAAATGTTAATAAGGCAGATTAAAAGGCTGCCAGGTGCCAACTTTTCCTGAAGAGCTGGTTAACATTTACCAGGCCGCTCCTGTCTTGGCAAACCTGAAGTCCCGTATGACCACCAATGATTCACCATCACTACGACTTTTCCATGTGACAATAAGTTAATCAATTACTCAACGAGTGCATATTTATTAAGTAGTTCTACAAAGAAACAGCTTTCTACAAGATGGTGCTCAATTTGGAGGTGGGAGAAGAATAGAGAAGGCTGTGGAAGCCTGCCCTAGTGGGGATAGGAGAATAGCTTTCCAGTGTCCTAAGAATCGCTGGCCAGAAGAGGGAAGGGCTTGTTCTGTGCGATTCCAGAGGCCAGAAGGAACTCTGCACAGGGCGTGGAAGCAGAAGCAGATTTCTACTTGGTGTAAAAAGCATTCAAATAAACAGAAATGCTTCCCCCCCAAAAAAAGGAACCAGTTGCCTTTGAAGGGCCCACTGGCTCCCAGATGTAGAAATGAAAGGACCCTCAGTGGTCCTTTCTAGGCAGGGAAGTGACTTGGCCAACATCACACAATTAATAAAGGAACGGAGATCGGATTCCACAGAAGTGCCTCCAATGTCAAACCCAGCACTTTTCCCTTTGTGAACTCTCTGGCAATGGAGATGCCGCAGGACCATCTGCCAGCAATGTTGTCCAGAGGCCTCCTGCACGAGTGATAGCTGGACTGGATGCCTTTGGAATCCTCTCTCAGGACTGTTTTTTTTTCTGAGGGTCTATGAAATTGTCCTCCTTGGGGGAGCAGAGGGGAAGGGGAGGCAGCCCCAAATCTGTGACTTTCTGCTCAGGTTCTCTGGGGCTCTCAGATTTTGTGAAGAGCTGCTATGGCAGAAAAGCATCTTATGGCAAGGGCCCAAGAGCCAGCAGCAGCCAGAAGGACTCAGACTGGGGTGCTCCTCTCCAGATCCAGAAATAGGAGGGGGAAAAACCTTAGAGGAAACATGAGGTCACTGGACAGAGCCAGCCGGGCCCCAGGGCAGTCTGTGGGCTGCAGGGAGATGGGAAACAATTCCTAGCAGGGCCTCAAATGATGTGTCAGTGGCTGGAAAACAGGTTGGAAAATGAGAAAAGGTGAAAGGAATGGGCTTTACTGAGCCTGGGGAAAATGAGGTTTGGAGGGGAATTGGGCAGGAGACAGGACAAGACAACACTAATTGTCCGACTGGGGACATTTTGGATTGAGGAGCCTGTGTGGGCTTGGCTCCAAAGCCAACTGTGTTGGTCCTGACTGTGGATGGAGGGGCAGACCCTGAACAGTGGGAGAAAATCTTTGGCCTCCTCTGCCCATGTGACTAGTTCTCCATGTTTGTGCAATGTTGTGCACATGAGGATTAGAGAAGCAGGGAACCAGACAAGTGTAACCCTATCCCCCGACTCCTCCAGCCAGGTGTAGGCTACTCTATGCCAGGCCCAGCTGGATGGGAGAGGGGAGGAAAGGCTAGCTGCTCTCTCCTTCGCCTCCCTATGGTGGATTCTGGGGAACACTCTACATTACACAAGGAGTGGAGAATGTCCGGTCAGGTGGAGAAGGGCCTTCTCAAGTCAGGTGATCAACTCCGTTTGAGCTCTGGCTCTTCCACTGAGTCTCTCTACATGGCCTTAGCTGAGTCCTTCTTCCTACCCTTTAAAGTGGAGGGGAGACTATGAACTCAATAGCGAAATCCCACAACCCTAAGATTTTTAACACCAAGAAAAAACAAGACGAGGAGTGTGGGATAGCATAAGGGGATTGTTGGCAAGTTTGCTTTGGGCATCTTTTGTCCCCTTTCTCCGATTGCCACCCAGTGTTCCTCTCCTCAGGCAGCCCCAAGTTCAGGATCTTTCCTGTCTCCCTAGCTCCCTAGCCCTTGTTGTTGTTCAGTCACATTCAAGGCTTTGTGATCCCATGGATCACACTGTTGGCAAAGATATTGGAGTCAGGAAGACCTGAGTTCAAATCCAACCTATATGACCCTGAACAAAATTATTTAACTCCTGTCTACCTCAGTTTCTTCAACTGTAAAATGGGGATAATAATAGTTCCTCTCTCTTAGGATTGTTGTAAGGATACAATGAGATAATATTTGTAAAGTGCTTAGCACAGTGCCTGACACTTACTATGTTACTTACATTAATATATTTCATTAATTTATTTATTAATATACATTAATATGTTACATTGATACTTAGTGTTTCCTTCCTTCCTTCCCCTCCTTCTTTTTCCCTCCCTTCCTTCATCTTCCTTTCTTGCCTCCTTTTCTTTTTTCTTCCTTCCTTCCTTTGTTCTTCCCTTTTTCTCTCTTTCTCTCTTCCTTTCTTCTTTCCTCCCTTCCTTCCTTCCTTTTCTCTCTCATTTCCTTCCTCCCTCCCTCCCTCCTTCTCTTCCTTCCTTCCTTTTCTCTCTCATTTCCTCCCTCCCTCCCTCCCTCCTTCTCTTCCTTCCTTCCTTTCCTCCCTCATTTCCTCCCTCCCTCCCTCCCTCCCTCCTTCTCTTCCTTCCTTCCTTTCCTCCCTCATTTCCTTCCTCCCTCCCTCCTTCTCTTCCTTCCTTCCTTCCTTTCCTCCCTCATTTCCTCCCTCCCTCCTTCTCTTCCTTCCTTCCTTTTCTCCCTCATTTCCTCCCTCCCTCCTTCTCTTCCTTCCTTCCTTTCCTCCCTCATTTCCTCCCTCCCTCCCTCCTTCTCTTCCTTCCTTCCTTTCCTCCCTCATTTCCTCCCTCCCTCCCTCCTTCTCTTCCTTCCTTCCTTTCCTCCCTCATTTCCTTCCTCCCTCCCTTCCTCCCTCCTTCTCTTCCTTCCTTCCCTTCCAGTTCTAGAGCTGTGTTCCTAGAGCCTTTGTAAGCTCAGAGGTAGGGAGGAGGGTTTTATCCCACTTGTACTCCTAAGTCAGGTCCTTGTACATGGATAACTGGCCCATCCTCTCAAGAACATAGAAGTAATCCTGTAGGGTTGGGGTATCTTTGTAATGCTAGCAGCTCAAGTCCCCATTCTTAAATGTTCTCCCCGACTCTACTACCATTGACTGGTGTCCAAGGATCAAGTAACCAATGACCACGAATTAGCTTTTACAAAGCAGATATAAGAAGAACAGAAGTACAAAGAAAGGAGGCTCCGACTTAAAGCAGTCTCCACGAAGCATTGGTCTCACCATTTGCTTCTGAGTTGCCACACAGCCAGTGGCTCCCCTTGCTTGATTGCTGGGTCACTTCACTGCTGGGCTGGTAGCCAGTTGCTCTTTCGGGCACCTTGGTTAGACTCCAATTCTCACCTGAATTCCAGATCTCTGGTGGTTCTCCCAATTTTGTGTGGCTCACAGTGTCTTAGCCCCGTCCATTGGATCTCCAATATGCTTTCACCTAAGGTTAAAACCCCCCTATCTCCCAGGAACAGAGACAGCAGGGCCATGTGCTCACTACTTCACAATGACCTGGATAGAGAGAATAGACCATTGGTGGTGATTTGACACCCCCTCCCAACGATAATAGCAGGGGCAGGCATTACTGCTTCATGCTGAAGTGAGAGAGGACCGGAGTCCCCTCCCCCACGGGGAGATCATACAGCAGCTTGCCTTCTCCTTCTGAGGGAAGAAAATGGTTGAGACGTCCCCAAGGGATTTTTGGTATGCCCTTCTAGGTCTGTTCAGCAGCAAATCAAAAGTCCATTTCTTCACCATGTGGCTATTGGATCTTAAAATGGTCATCCGAGGGGGTTCCCAGTGGCTCGTTTGCCCTTATGCTTTCAGGAGAGACTTGAAGCAGGGAGGCCGGAGAGGGACGGTAGAAAGAACTTCTGGAATATTAGCCGCAGCTGACTAGGGCTAATGAAGCTAATTCCCCCCTTTTGAATAAGGAGAAATTCTATAGGAACGCCACACACGTGTGCCAGTATGTGTTTGTGTTTGCAGGACTCTGTATCACTGTGTGGGTGCATTGCACAGGCATGAATATGTGCATGTGTGCTTGTCAGTCCACCCTTGGCAGTGCATCTGGGCTACAGGTTCCCACGTGAGAGTAAAAGGAAATGAATGGCCGAATAGCTTCAGAGTGACTCCTGGTCTAGACGGCTTGGCAGGGTCCGGAGGGCTGACGCACATGGATCTGGAGATGTTCAGCCTCTAGCTCTGTGTAGGAGTGGGAAAACAAATACGCCCAAACGATATACCCGAATGAAGGGGATCCCAGGGAGGCAGGGGAGTCCTGGGGGGAATGGGGTACTCAGTCTTTCTTTTATTTTTCCTTTCCCCAACGTTGCCCCCATATTCATAGGGGTTGGGGAATGCAAGATTCCCAAGGGACATCCCCTGGACGTTTTAATGGATATCCAGCCTTGAGACAGAGAGGAGAAGAGGAAAGTTGAACTCCTGAAATTTGAACGCCCCCCCCTTTCCCATCCTTCTTCCCATTTGCCTGGTGATGTCTCGAAGGGAACATCCAACTCTGGCCACATTGGGCAAAATGGACCATCAGTCCCCGGCCCGGTCGGTCCACATCCCAGCCAGGCTGGGACCACAGCCTTGACCACATTTCCCCAACCCAGCTAGGGAGCAGAGTGGGCACTGCATTGTTTGAGTTTTTGTACCTGCTCCCCAATTCGCAACTTAAACCTCCCTGCCCCCAGCTACTTTGATATTTGGGCAAGGCGATGGCTGAGCCTCTCCTTGCTTATTTATTCACGGTGAATTAACCTAGAGTTCTAGCAAAGAGAAGTGGCTTAATTGGAGCCAGCTGCTGAGGTTTCAGTGGCATGGAAACCAGATGGCTTTGCTCTAAAGGCAGAGTCACCCCAAACAGGAAGAGGTTGGGAGAAAGCTTGTCTCTTGGGTTTCTCAGAGTTTGGAGGGGAAAGGAATGGCACCATGACTTAGATAGAGCTGGAAGACATACACACACACACAAAAAAAACACATCACACACACACACAAAACACATCACACACACACACACACACAAAACACATCACATACACACAACACATAACACATACCACATAACACACACACACACACACACACCATATAGAATTTCAGAGTAATCTGAGTTGGAAGGGACCTCAGTAGTAATCTAATCTAACCAATAACCCCCCAAAAAACTCCCACAACAAAACCTCAACAAATGTTCATAGAGCCTCCAGTTGGATACTCCTACCATCTCCCCAAACATCCCATTCTACTTATAGATAGCTTTAATGATTAAAAGAGTTCCCTAGAAATTATATTTTAATTAAAAAGGGGAAAGCATATTCCCTTATAAGACTTACATGTGGGAATCACCTCCCTATTCAATGGTACATAAACATTTCCTTAAAGAAAAAAAAAATCTAGACATCTCGGCAGCCATTCTTGGCAGGAACCGGAGACACTTTCTAGCCCTATGTGAAAGAAATTTGTTAGGAAAGCTATCATTGCTGGATTTGATTGAGCCCATCCAGTTTCCCAATCTCAACTCCACTCTTTCTCATTCCAGATTTTCTCATATCTATCTTCTCCTATCTCTCATAGGCACCTTCCTTCCACTCCCATAGCTATCCTCCTAATTCATATCCTCAGCATCTCTCTCCTAGACTATTAAATAGTTCTCTGGCCTGTTTCCCTGTCTCAGATCTTTTCCCACCCAGTCCATCTGTGGTTTTCTTGAATCATAAGTCTGACCTTGTCTACACTCTATTTAATCGACTTCAGTGACTCTCTTTGACTTCCAGGATCAGCTATCAAAACCTTTCTTTCTCATGTATAGTCCTTCCCAACCTGATGTCTCCCAATTTCTTTCCCACCCACCACATTGATCCACTTGTCTTCCATTAAAACAGGCAATCAATCAAGTCACAACTCTTGGACTGTGTATCAAAACAGCAAGCCAATTTGGAGATGTTATCACAGAATTAGATAGTTAGCAGGGACTTCAGCTGCCAAGTAGTCCAGCCCACATAAAAGGGATCCCTGTTATAACATATCCAATGGATGGTCAGCCTGGCCTTTGTTCAAACTCCCTCTTTTGTCTTTATCTTCCTTTGCCAGCCTCACATCATTCTCTGCCTTAATGTTTCTCACATTCTTTTTACAAGACCGGGCCACAATCTTACATTCATTTGTTATCTGGCCTTATTTCTATCTTCTATACCTTTATTTTTTATTTAAAAAAATTTTTTTTTCTAGAGACTAAGGTCAACTTTTTTTTTTGCCTTTTTTTCTTTTTCTTTTTTTAAAATTAATTTTATAATTATAACTTTTTTCGACAGTACATATGCATGGGTAATTTTTTACAACATTATCCCTTACACTCACTTCTGTGCTGAATTTTCCCTCCTTCCCTCCACCCCCTCCCCTAGATGGCAGGCAGGCCCATACATGTTAAATATGTTATATATATATATATATATATATATATATATATATATATATATATATATATATATATATATATATATATATGTATATGTATGTATATATATATATCTTTTTTTTAAGAAAAATCTTGGTTGATGATTTCCTTGTGCACTCACAAAGACGTCTTCAGGCAAATAGCACTTTTCTTCCTCATTTGAATCAGTTTCGTTGTGTCTTCAGAATTTCATTTTTGAGTATCATTCAAGTGCTTGACTTCCCCTGATGCAGTTTGCTTCCATGGCATTTCACTTGTCCTTCATCTAAACATTTTGATATCTGCTTTCCCAAAATCTAGAGTTTGGGTGACGTTATTCTGGGCTTTCTTCTCCTTCTCTATCACAAATTCTAAGAGGGAGTACTCTTTTATCCCCCTGGCTTTCTAGCATTTCCAGGCTATCAATCAGGTCTTTTAGTGAGCTGACTCAAAATAGAATTTCTTTTTGTTTGAAGGATGAAATTATCAGAGACAAGCCAAGAATTTATTAGCTGCTCTGTTGCTGACAGAAAGAGCCCCAGCAGATAATCTGGATAATTGAATTCCCCCATTGCTACTGTAGTTTGCCTCTGTGTAAGACTTATCACCTGTTTCCAAAACTCCTCCTCTTTCTGTCTATAGTATAATCTTTGTTTTTTTTTTAAATTAATTTATAATTATAATTTTTTGACAGTACATATGCATGGGTAATTTTTTTTACAACATTATCCCTTGTACTCCCTTCTGTTCTGAATTTTCCCCTCCTTCCCTCCACCCCCTCCCCTAGATGGCAGGCAGTCCCATACATGTTAAATGTGTTATAGTATATCCTAGATACAATATATGTGTGCAGAACCAAGTTTTTTTTTTCCCCACAGGAAGAATTGGATTCAGAAGGTAAAAATAACCTGGAAAAAAAACAAAACAAAAATGCAAGAAGTCCACATTTATTTCCCAGTGTTCCTTCTCTGGGTGTAGCTGATTCTGTCCATCATTGATCAATTGGAATTGGATTAGCTCTTCTCTATGTTGAAGATATCCACTTCCATCAGAATACATCCTCATACAGTGTATAACGATCTCCTGGTTCTGCTCGTTTCACTCAGCATCAGTTGATGTAAGTCTCTCCAGGCCTCTCTGTATTCCTCCTGCTGGTCATTTCTTATATGGTATAATCTAATAACAAATTTAATTCTTTTCCTTTCACCAAAGTACTTTCAATCATGCTTCTCCATCTGACTGCTGGTTTTTCTCACCAGTGTATCTTAATAAATGCTATCTCACCTCCTTTTTTCCCTATGCTCTTCTTTTGAATAAAGCAATGCTTCTTAAACTCTGCGGGTCACTCTGAATGTGAGGGTCATGAAATTATGCTTTATTATCAGCAAATGTATGATTTGATATCTTTTTATATATTTAAATACCTGGGATCATGGAGAAATTTCTCAGGCAAAAAGGGATCATTGAGTGAAAAAAGTTTAAGAAGCCCTGAAATAAAGTATGTCCATCCATAGTCTAGTATAAAATTTCATACTAATGGGGTTGGAGTAGCAATTGCTAGTTTGGAATACAAGGCACAAGGCACATGTGATAAATTCATAAGGAATAGCCATTCTCTTTTTTTTTCCCCCTGAGGCTGGGGTTAAGTGACTTGCCCAGGGTCACACAGCTAGGAAGTGTTAAGTGTCTGAGACCAGATTTGAACCCGGGTCCTAGTGAATTCAAGGCTGGTGCTCTATCCACTTTGCCACAGGAATAGCCATTCTCTTTGCCAAAAGGTACCTTTTGTCTCTTTGTTTAAGAGACAAAATGAAGAGGTAAAATAGGCATCAGAAATGGTAAATAAAAATAGATTTGGGAAAGCAATAGAGTTAACAAGGAAAGGGTTTGAAAGAAGCCATTAATCAAGAGGTATGAGTACATCATTGACTGGCAGGCTAAATCCATGGAGGTGTTTGGCAGACTAGCCAGTGTTAGCTCTAGTAAGGAGAAAGATGCTTAAAGGGAAGGAAAAGCACTATGAGAAGGGAAAGAGTACCTCATAACAGGCTTAATCCTGAAAAGAACTTGGCAAAAATCTTCATCATAAGCACATCTTTTAGGGGAAATATAACCTTGGACGTTTCTCAGGGGAGGAGGGGAAATAAAGGTGGGAACAAGGATGCATATTGAAATGCTGTGACTGCCTTGAAGATACTAACAAAGGCAATCTGGGAAAGCCTGGCTTCCCATTGTAGGTTTTCTTAAAGATGCTAATCAAGGCAGTCTGGGAATATCATGGTTGCCTTAACTATGATCATATGACAGTTTGGGAAACTAGGTTTCTAGGATGAGCTTTTAGCATTTCCTGAAAAAAGGGGAAAGAATAAGCTGGTTTCAGGATTCACATCAATATTGCCTAGTCTCAGTGAAGTAAACTTCTCCTTCCTTGAAACAGTATCTCTAATGCCTCTTAAACTTTGGACATTTGTGTAGCAACACTTGAAGACAGTGTTTACTGACTCCTTTATTGGTTTTGTCTTCTGTGAGTTTTGAAGCTGCCATTCTTCTTTCTTCATTGTAGCTGTTCTCCATAGTTTCTAAGGAGGTTTTTTCTACAGAGGTAGTCTTCTCCTCCCCCATCCTTTAGTTTAATCCTCATTTGGTTAAAATTGCAAGATACCCAACAAACACATTTGGGATAAGGAGTTGAGAATTGACTGGCATCTTGGGACTTGAAGTTCACAGGACAAGCATTCCCCTCTCAGCCCAGAGAAACAATTGTGGACTATTGCAGTTTGGGAGCCAAATGGCAGAACTGAATCACATCCTGGAATTTCAATCATCCCACAGTCTAGGAGATACAGACTGAGAGGAAGTGCTGAGGACCTCAAGAACTGAATAGCAGCAACAGCAATGAGCTCAGCCTCTCCAGCCCTGCCCAATACTTATCAAGCTTATTTTAAAATAACCCTAATTGCCAAGGCAACAGGAAAAGGGAGAAATTTAAAGTAGAACTGAGCAGTGGCAGAGAAGGGAGAGATCAAAGGAGAGCCATTAGCCTCACAAGCATCTTGGAGCAGGAGCTTTAAAGCAAGGCCAACAATTTTACCTACTTCTTCAAGGACTAGGGGGGAGTCCCAAGAAAAGGTCTGCTTTCCCCAATTTCACCTCCCAGTGCCTCTATATTAATAGACTCTGCACAGTTTTTTACCCAATCATTTCCAGTAACCTGAATTTTGCCTTAACTTTTAAGAGGCCAGAGATAGCTATTGAGAAATAGAAATTTAAATTAAGGCAACAAGTCAAAAAACTCTGTCTAAATGTTAGGATTTTTTCTTAACTGGGGACTCTAAACAATTGTGCAGAGGACAGAACCACACCGACCTGAGGTTAAATAATTAACTAATTGTTCTAAGATAGCGTGGCTGATTAAATCTCCGGTCACAAGGGATATAGAGAGGGAAAAAGTGACAATAACCCTGCACAGTGACATGAACTACACAAAATGTTACACATTCTTACTAATCTTTGCAAGGTGTATTCCATTTCTGCAAAGGAATAAATCAACCCTATATTGCCATAATCCAGAAATCCAAATCCCATTCTAACCACCTTCTTTTTTTTTTTTTTTTTTTTTTTTTTTTTTTTTTTTGCTGGGGTTAAGTGACTTGCCCAGGGTCACACAGCTAGGAAGTGTTAAGTGTCTGAGACCAGATTTGAACTCGGGTCCTCCTGAATTCAGGGCTGGTGCTCTATCCACTGTGCCACCTAGCTGCCCCTCTAACCACCTTCTTAACCAGTTTACTTCACAAACTAATTCTTCTCTTGCCTTAAATGGGCAAAACTGAGAAAAGCACAACCTGTGTCCTTGTGGTTCTCAGTTGCTTGCCCAAGACTTCATAATTATTAGCAATACCTTTAAGGTACCTTCTAGACACACCAATGGTGCCGATGTGAGTCACTGGAAGTCAGTAATTGTCATTCACTTTGATAAATCTTGGGATGTTCTCTATGATGTCTTGGATACACACCCCCCAGGAAGATAGTGGACCTCTTTATTGCTGTTAGCTGCCTCAGCATGACTGAGCAGGGAATTATGGACCACTTCCTAACCCTCCCTTCTTCCTCTATCCCTTACTGGACAATTGCTCACCCTATCACTTCAGTGGCTCTCTTAGATCATTCTTGAGAAAATAAACAAAGTGGCTTAATGGCTTCTTCCTCTTGGGAGACTCAAGCTCTTTCTTCTTTAGAAAGAACCTCACATCTAATTTTTTTTTTAGTCCTGAAAATCAGTTTATTTATGGCTGCACATAAATAAAAAGTGCTATCCATATTATTTATGCTTGACTAATAAATGATATCCTCTATTCATAAAATGACCTTGTCCTGGGAGCTGATCTATTAGTCATTTTTCCCCATACCCTCTAATGAATATTTCCCATAAGCCCTTTTTATGCTACCTTTATGGGAATATTGTGGGCAATAATGGGAATTAAAAATGATAGTCCATTTTTATTTTATTCCTCAATTACTCAAATTACTCAAATCTATTTTTAAAATAAGTTTTTAATTGTACAAGTGTCTTTCCTTTCTCTTCTCTGTATCATTTTTATTCCTTTATCATCCTGACAAGGAATCTCCCTTTTACTATCTAATTTTACATATACATACATACATACATACATATATACGTGTATGTATATGTATATATATGTATGTATATATATGTATATATATATATCCACACCAATTTGTATCTAATGGTAGTCCACTTGGGAGAGAGAAAAAAGAAAAAGAAATTTACATGCTACCTTTATTATATATTTAAAAGGAATAGAAAACTATAACAAATTTGCAGTTTCGTGTTCAATCATCTTTTTTATTATACTATATTGTGGAAATGCTTCTTTTGTTCCATAAATTAAAAATAAAATAAAAAAGAAATGGATATGGGAAGAAAAACACACACATATACATACAAATCACTTTTCCCCTTTGAAGCCTTGCTCTCTCCTAACAACAAAAAAAGCAACAAAAGATGTTCTTCTAGTCCCTTCATCTTCTCCTCTAGGAAGGAGCACAGCCTACACTTGGAACATAGACCATGGTCACCTTCCTGTGGCAAAAATATAAACACTGCCCAAAATGCAGAGCAATGCAGTGTCCTCAAATATGGCTTCCAAATTTCATTTTTTAGCATTTTACTAACCCTCTGAGCTAGGATGATTGAGATTTTAAACCTTGTTACTTGAGAATACATCTTAAAGCCAATTATTAATTTTAAAAGTTAAAAATTTTGACATACCAACCAACTCTGTCAATTTACTTAGTTCTCTATTTGTTTTACATACATTTTCTTATCATGCTTTGCATTATCAACTATTATACTTAATATCTTTATTATTATATATATTTTATTACATTATATATTAAAATATCATTATAACTATTATTTTATGATCCTTATTGAATCTACCTCTTTAGGTTCTGTTCCCCAATCCTCATTTATTTAACTAATCCTTTCATATCTTCTTTAATTGTCCTTGATTTTGCTTCTCTAAAAATCTAAAAACAGAATCAGAAACAATATCTGGGCCTATTGATTGTTCTCCTCCCAAGTTTCTTTAATTTCTCCCAAAATTTGCCTCCAAACTGCCAAATTCAACCTCTGATCTGCATGACTAGTTCAAACTCTTCCATGTCATCCAAATAATTCTCTTCTTTGGCTCTATTTCTTTTCTCTTCTTTTCTTCCTTCTCTCTCATAAGCCAGAAAAACAGTCAAGTTGGCCAATCCAGCCGTCAATCAGACCAGTAATGGAGGATTTCAATTCAGAGGATTCCAGTTTGACATTTGGAGTCAAGCCCCCGATGTAATTCTTTTGCAGAGAACAAAGGAGAGAATTGCAATCTTTATTTCTACCTCTTGGTTTCCTTGACTTTGTTGGCAGAGATATTGTATCAGTTGAAGATGATACATTCATCCTGAAACATTATAGTTATCTCTTCACACTGACTTTCTCTTTTTTTTTTTTTCTTTTTTTTTTTTTTCCCCCTGAGGCTGGGTTAAGTGACTTGCCCAGGGTCACACAGCTAGAAAGTGTTAAGTGTCTGAGACCAAATTTGAACTCGGGTCCTCCTGAATTCAAGGCTGGTGCTCTATCCACTGCGCCACCTAGCTGCCCCCCCACACTATGACTTTCTTATTGTGGTTTTGATTTATTGTGGATTGGTATTGGGAGAGTTTTCCAGAAGCCACAGATGACAGACACAGCACATGACACAGAAAAAAATTGGAAATTCAGAAATGCATAAAATATATGTATTGATATCAACATATTTTATTTTTAATACCAAAATAATTCAGACTTCTTTTCTGGTATGAAGGGAGGTGCAAAATATTTTATGTGGATTTTTCAACTCATGGCGGGGGGGATGTGCCATGCTCTAACCATGATGCTATGGAAGGGATAACTGTATTCACCTGAGGAAAGACAGTCAACTTTCAGGAGGTATGATCTTCCTACCTATGGAAAGAAAAGTGCTGCCAGCTCAAGAGGGAAAAAAATCATCCAAGTGCAGCTAAGTGGCCCATCTTAAAGAAAGTGCCATCTCAAGGGAACCACAAATGGACTCCAAGAAGGGACAAAGGGTTTTCAGAAGCAGGATTTTGGAGTTAACTCTTTGCTGTCCATAAGCCTCACTACCATCTTATTCTTGTAGGCCCTGTATAGATCCTCTAGGGAGGAATTTTGGGAAACTATTGTTTTTGCTTTACTCTCTTAGTAAATGCCTTTGCTAAAAGCTCAATCAGGCAAGTGGCTAATTTATATGTAAGTGAGAAATACAGCAAAGGAGCTTGTGAGTAATAGTACTGGAAAGCTGGTTTCTTGGGGGTACCCCTTGAGACTATTTTGACCTTCTGAAGGCCATGGGGGAGGTGAAAGGTGTGGCCTGGGGTTGGTTTATGCATATACATGTTTTCTCATCCTTTTGAATGTAAGAAAATATAAGGCAGGGACTGTTTTTGCCTTTCTTTGGATTCTCTGTCTTGAAAACAGTATTCGAAATATAGTGAGTGATTAATGAAAGCTTATTGATTGGGAAAAGATTCCTTTGGAGAATCGGAGGAGACCAGAACATGTGTAGAACTATCCTTCTGGGCCTGTGGGTCCCTAGTTGGGGCTCAGGAGAGAGGGCAGAGCGCATGGAGATTTTGGGGGGCACCCCACACTAATTGCCTCACAAATGAGCAAAGTCCTGGGCTCCAGGGCTCCCTCAAGCACTAACAGACTCTGTGGCCAGTCACTGAATCTCCTCAGGCTTCAATTGTTTTGTCTCCAAGGAGGATTTTGCCTGCTCAGGGGCTGGGAGTGAGACCTCATGACCTGAAGACCCTTCTGTGCCCAAGACCTAGAGGGCATGGACTCGGAGGCGAGAAGAACAGCGCCTCCTTGAGGGCAGGGACTGTTTTGGTCCTTTTTGTCATTGCACCCCCAGCTCAGAGCATAGTGCCCAGTTCTTCCTAAGTACTCAAAAGGGATGGCAAATGCTTGTGGAATTGGTTCAGGTGCCAGCATAGGCCAGCGTTTCCAAACTGAACAGGGAGTCAGCCTTAGAGGAGCTCCCCTCCCACCTCCTTTTTCTACACACTAGCCCCAGAGTTCAGTCATTTGGACAGGAGGAGGCTGGCATCTCCTTGACTGGAACTGCCTGACTTGGGCAGGGAGAACTAGAGCATGGGGGCATCCTCAGGGGTTCAGGATGGCCTCTCTGATCCCAGGGAGCTACTCTCCTCAAGGGATTTCTGGGAGAAGGGCCCCATATATAGCAGCTGTGGGTGTGGAGAGCCAATAGCTTGGCCTCTCACCTGACAGATGCCATGGTCACACCTCTAAGAGGCTCAGAGGCTTCAGATTGGGGGCCTGCCTCTCTGGCCAGAATCTTTCTATAAGTCCTCCCCAAAGGACAGTTTGTTGGGTAGTCAGGAAACCTGTGTTGACTCTACCATTACTACAATGTATGGTCTTGGCCAAGTTTTGTTTCCTCTCATGTACTCAGTTCTTTCCTCAGTCTCATGGGAGCGTCTCCCAGCTCCAACAATGGATGGGAAAGGCCACGATCATGTTGGGGGAAGAAAAAGGAAAGTATATTCCCAATGAGAGGTAGAGAATAGGAACAAGAGGGAGAGGCTGATGGAGTGAGATTTCCAGGGCCAAGAAAGGAGAGAGGGAAAAGAAGTTCCTTTTCTTTTCTTTTCTTTTTTTTTTTTTTTTTTTTTATTATATATATATATATATATATATATTTTATAATATTATCCCTTGTATTCATTTTTCCAAATTACCCCCCCTTCCTCTATTCCCTCCCCCCGACGACAGGCAATACCATACATTTTACATGTGTTACAATATAGTCTAAGTACAATACATGTGTGTGAGTATCATTTTCTTGTTGCACAATAAACATTAGAATCCGAAGGTACATGCAACCTGGGCAGACAGATATTAGTGCTAACAATTTACATTCCCCTCCCAGTGTTTCTTCTCTGGGTGTATCTACCTCTGTCCATCATTGATCAACTGGAAGTGAGTTGGATCTTCTTTATGTTGAAGATTTCCACTTCCATCAGAATACATCCTCATACAGTATTGTTGTTGAAGTATACAGTGATCTTCTGGTTCTGCTCATTTCACTCAGCATCAGTTGATTTAAGTCTCTCCAGGCCTCTCTGTATTCCTCCTGCTGGTCATTTCTTACCGAGCAATAATATTCCATAACTTTCATATACCACAATTTACCCAACCATTCTCCAACTGATGGACATCCATTCATCTTCCAGTTTCTAGCTACAACAAAAAGAGCTGCCACAAACATTTTGGCACATATATGTCTCTTTCCGCTCTTTAGTATTTCTTTGGGATATAATCCCAGTAGTAGCGCTGCTGGGTCAAAGGGTATGCACAGTTTGATAACTTTTTGGGCATAATTCCAGATTGCTCTCCAGAATGGCTGGATTTTTTCACAACTCCACCAGCAATGTATTAGTGTCCCAATTTCCCCACATCCCCTCCAACATTTGTCATTATTTGTTCCTGTCATCTTAGCCAATCTGACAGGTGTGTAGTGGTATCTCAGAGTGGTCTTAATTTGCATTTCTCTGATCAGTAGTGATTTGGAACACTCTTTCATGTGAGTGGATATAGTTTCAATTTCTTCCTCTGAGAATTGTCTGTTCATATCCTTTGACCATTTATCAATTGGAGAATGGTTCGGTTTCTTATAAATTATGGTCAGTTCTCTATATATTTTGGAAATGAGACCTTTGTCAGAACCTTTGTTTTTAAAAATATTTTCCCAATTTGTTACTTCCCTTCTAATCTTGTTTGCATTAGTATTATTTGTACAGAAACTTTTTAGTTTGATGTAATCAAAATCTTCTATTTTGTGATCAATAATGATCTCTAGTTCTCCTCTGGTCATAAATTCCTTCCTCCTCCACAGGTCTGAGAGGTAGACTTTCCTCTGTTCCTCTAATCTATTTATTATCTCCCTCTTTATGCCTAAATCATGGACCCATTTTGATCTTATCTTGGTATATGGTGTTAAGTGTGGATCCATATCTAATTTCTGCCATACTAATTTCCAGTTTTCCCAACAGTTTTTTCCGAATAATGAATTTTTATCCCTAATGTTGGAATCTTTGGGTTTGTCAAAGATTAGATTGCTATAGATGTACCCTTTTTTGTCCTTTGTATCTAATCTGTTCCACTGATCTACCGGTCTATTTCGTAGCCAATACCGAATGGTTTTGGTGACTGCTGCTATATAATATAGCTTTAGATCAGGTACACTTAGACCACCTTCCTCTGAGTTTTTTTTTTTTTTTTTTTTTATTATATATATATATATTTTTTTTTTATAATATTATCCCTTGTATTCATTTTTCCAATTTACCCCCCCTCCCTCTATTCCCTCCCCCCGACGACAGGCAATACCATACATTTTACATGTGTTACAATATAGTCTAGGTACAATACATGTGTGCGAATATCACTTTCTTGTTGCACAATAGACATTAGAATCCGAAGGTACATGCAACCTGGGCAGACAGATATTAGTGCTAACAATTTTCATTCCCCTCCCAGTGTTTCTTCTCTGGGTGCAGCTACCTCTGTCCATCATTGATCAACTGGAAGTGAGTTGGATCTTCTTTATGTTGAAGATTTCCACTTCCATCAGAATACATCCTCATACAGTATTGTTGTTGAAGTGTACAGTGATCTTCTGGTTCTGCTCATTTCACTCAGCATCAGTTGATGTAAGTCTCTCCAGGCCTCTCTATATTCCTCCTGCTGGTCATTTCTTACCGAGCAATAATATTCCATAACCTTCATATACCACAAGTTACCCAACCATTCTCCAACTGATGGACATCCATTCATCCTCCAGTTTCTAGCTACAACAAAAAGAGCTGCCACAAACATTTTGGCACATATATGTCTCTTTCCGCTCTTTAGTATTTCTTTGGGATATAATCCCAGTAGTAGCGCTGCTGGGTCAAAGGGTATGCACAGTTTGATAACTTTTTGGGCATAATTCCAGATTGCTCTCCAGAATGGTTGGATTCTTTCACAACTCCACCAGCAATGTATTAGTGTCCCAGTTTTCCCACATCCCCTCCAACATTTGTCATTATTTGTTCCTGTCATCTTAGCCAATCTGACAGGTGTGTAGTGGTATCTCAGAGTGGTCTTAATTTGCATTTCTCTGATCAGTAGTGGTTTGGAACACTCTTTCATGTGAGTGGATATAGTTTCAATTTCTTCCTCTGAGAATTGTCTGTTCATATCCTTTGACCATTTATCAATTGGAGAATGGTTCGGTTTCTTATAAATTTGGGTCAGTTCTCTATATATTTTGGAAATGAGACCTTTGTCAGAACCTTTGTTTTTAAAAATATTTTCCCAATTTGTTACTTCCCTTCTAATCTTGTTTGCATTAGTATTATTTGTACAGAAACTTTTTAGTTTGATGTAATCAAAATCTTCTATTTTGTGATCAATAATGATCTCTAGTTCTCCTCTGGTCATAAATTCCTTCCTCCTCCACAAGTCTGAGAGGTAGATTATCCTCTGTTCCTCTAATCTATTTATTATCTCCCTCTTTATGCCTAAATCATGGACCCATTTTGATCTTATCTTGGTATATGGTGTTAAGTGTGGATCCATATCTAATTTCTGCCATACTAATTTCCAGTTTTCCCAACAGTTTTTTCCGAATAATGAATTTTTATCCCTAATGTTGGAATCTTTGGGTTTGTCAAAGATTAGATTGCTATAGATGTATCCTTTTTTGTCCTTTGTATCTAATCTGTTCCACTTATCTACCGGTCTATTTCGTAGCCAATACCAAATGGTTTTGGTGACTGCTGCTATATAATATAGCTTTAGATCAGG
This sequence comes from Sminthopsis crassicaudata, assembly GCF_048593235.1. Taxonomy (NCBI): domain Eukaryota; kingdom Metazoa; phylum Chordata; class Mammalia; order Dasyuromorphia; family Dasyuridae; genus Sminthopsis; species Sminthopsis crassicaudata. The sequence continues at coordinate 72,039,799 of NC_133623.1, forward strand.
TACACTTAGACCACCTTCCTCTGAGTTTTTTTTCATTAGTTCCCTTGCAATTCTTGACCTTTTATTCTTCCATATGAATTTTGTTGTTATTTTTTCTAGGTCATTAAAATAGTTTCTTGGGAGTCTGATTGGTATAGCACTAAATAAATAGATTAGTTTGGGGAGTATTGTCATCTTTATTATATTCGCTCGGCCTATCCAAGAGCACTGAATGTCTTTCCAATTATTTAAATCTGACTTTATTTTTGTGGCAAGTGTTTTGTAATTTTTCTCATATAATTCCTGACTTTTCTTTGGTAGATGGATTCCCAAATATTTTATACTCTCAACATTTGTTTGGAATGGAATTTCTCTTTGTATCTCCTGCTGTTGCATTTTGTTAGTGATATATAAAAATGCCGAGGATTTATGTGGATTTATTTTGTATCCTGCCACTTTGCTGAAATTTTGAATTATTTCTAGTAGCTTTTTAGCAGAGTCTTTGGGGTTCTCTAAGTATACCATCATGTCATCTGCAAAAAGTGATAGTTTGATTTCCTCATTTCCTACTCTAATTCCTTGAATCTCTTTCTCGGCTCTTATTGCCGAGGCTAGCGTTTCTAGTACTATATTGAATAGTAATGGTGATAGTGGGCAACCTTGTTTCACTCCTGAAGGAAGTTCCTTTTCAACAAGCTCATAACCTCTTTTTTTCTGGGGGACAAAGTCATATGGTGACACAATGTGATCTGAGGTGGCAAGGAGGAGGTGACCTTGTCCCAGAGGCTATCAGCTCAGATAGACCCCCTCAGGGCTCAGACATCAAAGGCTCTCATGAGCCAAGAGAGATTGAGGATGGGCAATGTGACCCCCTATGAGCCTCTCTCGTGGGGGAACTTGGGAGTCTAGTGGTGGCAGGAAGTTGTCCTGAAGAGTCAGAGATAAGGAACTAGGAAAGGAAGCAGGAGACAGAGGGAGTAAAGGAGACAGAGCTGGATCAAGCAGATGGTTACAAAGGGTCCTTAGACTTGTCTGTCTGATGCTCCCCTCCCACCCAGACCACTTTCCCAACTTTTCAGCTAGGGAGTGATGGGGTCAAGGATCATATGACCCCAGCCAGGATCCTATGGTCCATATTCTGGGGGAACAATAGGGGGCACAGCTCCTAGACTCTCAGCTAGCAGCCTCCCCCCATCCCCATATTCCATGCTTATCTTGGTTGTTCTGATAGAAATGCAGGGAAAGGATTACAAGAGGAGGAAGGATGTTAACATTTGTTTTTACATGTAATTAAAGATAAATTATAATTTTTTAAAAGACTGCACTAGTCTTCCCAGATTTCTCTGAAACCATTCCTTTCACCATTTCTTACAGAGCATTTACAGTCATATACTTATTGTTCAGCCATTCTCTAACTGATAGGAACCCACTCCTCGTTTTCATTTTTGACCACGATAATTTTTTTTCTTCACACTTTAAGACTCTAAATAATATTGATTTAGAGAATTTTTCATAAGCCTGTTAGATTGGATTTCTTCCTTTGGAAACTGTTTGTTTATATCCAATGATATAAACCATTGGGTATCATTAGGTCAAAGGGTATGTCCAATTTATTTACTTTTCCAAAGAGTTTAAATAATTTCAGATTGCACTCCAGAATACTTGGACCAATTCCCAGCTCTCCCAACACTGGATTCATGTACCTGTTTTTCCTTAGGCCCTCTAATATTCATTATTTTCCTTTTTTGTTACCTTTGCTGATCTTGGGTTATCTTAAAGTTGTTTTAATTTGCATTGCTTATTTTTTGCATAGTTATTTAGAGCATTTTTATATGCCTGCTAGATTAACTTCCTTAACTTGAAAATTATCCTTTAAACATTTGTCAATTGAAGAATGGTCCTAATTCTTATAAATTTGAATTTGTTTTTTAGAAATGAGACCTTTATCAGAGAAGCTAGCTAACAAAAAAGAAAAAAAAACAGTGACTCTTTTCCTTTCAATTTTTACTTCATAGGTTCTGTTTGTGCAAAAAATTTTAATTTGGCATGTAATTAAAATTAGTTTGTCTTCTGTAATCCTCTCTATCCCTTGTTTGCCCTAAATCTGAAATGTCATTTCTTCCTTGTTCCTCTCACTTCTTTTTTATGTGACCTTTAATATCTCAACCTAATTTATACCTGATTACTTTCCAGTTTTCTTAGTTACCTTTAGTTTATCCCTAATACATATAATGTTGCCTCTTGATTTAAATAGATATTACTCATTCTATTAAAGAAGCACACATTTATTCATGTGCTTTCTGGTATTTTTAAAAGAGAAATAAGTCTTGTATTTTATCAAAAGCATCTATTTACGTCTATTGATATAATTGTACAATTTTTGTTTTTCTTAGTATTAATATAATAATAATAATAATAATAAAATAATAATTAATATTTATTATTTTATAGTTTCCCTACTGGTAGAAATCTAAGCTGATCATTGTACATAATAATTTTGAACTGTTATTGTGTTTTTATTTATATTTTTATTATTATAATTTATACATTTTTACTATTTTATTTAATTTTTGCATTGATATCACTAGGAAGATAGGTGTATAATTTTCTATTTCTATTTTGACTTATTTTAAATACTAACTCTATATTAGTGTTATAAAAGGAATTTGGAAGAATCGCTTATTTTTCCAATTTTACAAATATTTTATATAATATAAGAATTAAGGTTTTTTTTTCCCTTGTAGATCTCTCTGGTAGCAGGATATTTTTTCTTTGGGAGTTTATTTATAGCTTCTTCAGTTTTTTTTCCCTGAGATTATGTTATTTGAATCCTCTATTTCTTATTACATTATTACCTGTGCCATTATGTAAAACATATTTCTATTGAAGCCATTTTTCTGAAAAAAGAAACAGAAGAAAAGCAAAAAACAACATAAAAATCAAAGAAAGTGAAAATAGGTTGTTTTGCTCTGCATTTGATCTGCACTCCATTAGTTTTTTTGTTTTGTTTTGTTTTCTGGATGTGGATAGCATTTTACATTATGAATCTTTGGGAACTGTCTTAGATCATTGTATTGCTGAAAAGAGCTAAGTCAACTACAGTTAATCACTGTGTACTGTTGTGTAACTGTGTACAATATTCCAGTTCTGCTCATTTCATTCAGAAGTTCATTTAACTCTTTCCAGGTTTTTCTGAAATCTGCTTCCTCATCATTTCTTATAGAACAATCTAGTATTCCATTACTTTCATATACCACAAAATTTTTTCAAACATTCTTCAATAGTATTCCCTCAATTTCTAGTTCTTTGTCACCACAGAAGGAGCTGCTATAAATATTTGTGTATATGGAGATTCTTTTCCTCTTTTTTCATTCTTGAAACTAGCAATTAGGTCTTTCCTCTTTTTAAAAATCAAATTAGCTAATGGCTTATATATTTCATTTTTTCCCAAAAAATGGGTCCTTCTTTTTTTATTAATTCAGTTTTTGCTTTGAATTTTATTGATCTCTTCTCTAATTTTCAAAATTTCTATTTTGATGTTTAGTTGTGTTTTTTTTTTAATTCTTAGTTCTCTATTATTTTAAATTTCATATCCAATTCATTTATTTGTTCTTTTTCTCTTTGCTGTACAGACAAAATTTCTCCTGAGGATTGTTTTGGCTATATCCCACATATTTTTATATTTTTTGATATTAAATTCTGTCTTATTTTCTTTTTTATTGATGAAATTCTAATCATTTCTATAATTTATTTTTGACCTACTGATTCCTTAGAATTGAGTTACTGATTTTCTTTTCTTTCCATTTTTTCCCCTTTATTAAAGTATTCAAAACATATGCATGGACAATTACTCAACATAGCTTTTGCAAAATCTTGTGTTCCATTTTTCCCCTTCTTCCCCCACCCTCTTCCAGAGATGGCAAGTAGTCCAATATATGTTAAACATAGTAGAAATATATGTTAAATCCAATATATGCATACATATTTATACAATTATCTTGCTGCACAAGAAAAATCAAATCAAACCAGAAAAAAATGAAAAGCAAAATAAAATGCAATCAAATAACAACAAAAAGAGTGGAAATGCTATGTTGTGGTCCATACTCATTCTTCACAGTTTTCTCTCTGGATGTGGCTTATTCTCTTCTTCACTGAACAATTGGAACTGGTCTGAATCATCTCATTGTTGAAGAGAGCTATGTCCATCATTGTATAATCTTTTTGGTGTGTACAATGATCTCCTGGTTCTGCTCATTTCATTTAGCATCAGTTCATATAAGTCTCTTCAGGCCTCTCTGAAATCATCCTGCTGGTCGTCTCTTACAGAACAATAATATTCCATAACATTCATATACCATAATTTATTCAGCCATTCTCCAACTTATGGGCATCTACTCAGTTTCCAGTTTCTTGCTACTACAAAAAGGGCCACCACAACATTTTTGCACATGTGGGAACCTTTCTCTCATCTTAGCCAATCTGACAGGTGTGTAGTGGTATCTCAGAGTTGTCTTAATTTGCATTTCTCTGATCAATGAGTTATTTATTTTCCAATTAATTTGTAATTCTTTCTTAAATGGTCCTTTATTAAATATAATTGAGGGGAAGGTGCAGCTAGGTAGCATCTTCAGAGGGCCTGGAATCAAGAAGAACTCAAATCTGGCCTTAGATACTAGTTAATGTGAGCCTGGGCAAATCACTTAATTTGCCTCAGTTTCCTCATTGAGAAAAATGAGCTGGAAAAGGAAATAGAAAATAGCTCCAGATGGGGTTACAAAGAGTCAGACATGACTGAAACAACTGAACAACACAAAATAGAATTTTTATCACACTGTGGTCAGTAAAAGATGTGCTTAATGAAGTCACTTTTTATAAAGGAGTCTTGAACAGCTGAGAAATACATCCCCCTTTCTATTTCCATTCAAGAATTATCAAAGTTCTATGATATCTAACTTTTCTAAAATTCTGGACAAGTCTTTGATTTCTTGCTTTTTTGGTTACAGTTGTCTATGTCTGAAAAGGGGGTACACTGAGGTCCCCAACTATGATGAATTTAATTTCTATTTCTCCTTGTAACTCAATTATCTATTCCTTGAAATATTTAGATGCTATGATATTCAGTTCATGTACATTAAATATTGATTTTTGTTCATTGTTATAATGTTATTGTGGATAATATATTTTCCCTTCATATTTCTTTGATTTCACCTTATCTGAGATCATGATTGCTACCCCTGCTTTCTAATTCTTTCAGTTATTCTATTTTCTTGGTGAGGTCATCTTATTTACACTGAAAATGATTATTATTTGTGTATTTCTCTCAATCCTATTTTCTCATAGTTTTTCCTCTTCTCTCCCTCTTCCCCTTCTTTACAAAGAAAAGAGTGATGATAAAATAACAGCATCCCCAACCTTAGGGATAAATGTTAGTTTTATTTGCTTCTGCTCTCTGCTGTTTTCCTCTATCCCTCACCTAGATACCAATTACAGATTTTAAAAAAATGTACTTATTTAAAATTTAGGCAGCAAATAGAAAAAAAAGAAAAAAGTGAACAGAAGAACATAAGAGAGGATTCAAAATATGAGACAATAAGTGTCCATTTCAAGGAAGCCTATATGATAAATATTATTCATTGTTTTCAGAGTTATTCATCCTTTCTTCATTTCCTTGTGGGTTTTCTTTTGTTCTCTGCTGTGTACTTTTTACTTTATTCTTTATTTCCCCTTTCCTCCTCCTCTCCAAGAAGGCTACAATTAAGCACATATAGGTGTCTATATGTATGTACATACATGTGTACAAATATACACCTATATATACATATGTGTATATGCACATACATATACCTAGGTATCTATAATCATAAACATATATTCATGTACATGTAATGTTCTGTTCTCTCTAAATTGTAATTGTTCTCTTGGAGCAGATTTCTTGGAGAGCTTCTGGAGGCAGCCTTCTTTTCAGTTCAGTTCAATAATCCCCAAATGCAGCCAGGAGTTAAAGTCAAGATCCTTTTTTGTGTCTTTCCAAATCTTATCTCCTTCATTTGGGGCTCCGTTAGTTTTCAGAGGCCTTCTGGATCTTGCCGCTTGTCCTTTGTCTCTTCCAGCTTCAGTCTCTAGCTCCCTCTGAATCCAAAGCCTCCAGCCAGCATAAAGGTAGACATGGGAAAGAATCAGACTCTGCCTCCGAGAGTGGGATTGTGGGTTCTCCCTGGCCTTGTGGGAGCTCCTTAAAAGTATGCTCTCTTAAAGGTGTGAATCTCATGGAATTCTAGTAAATACATTACTGAACTAGAGAACTGTTAAGTACCATGCTAAATTAGATAATTATATCCATTCCAGTGACTTAGCACCTTGTAAGAATCCTAACAGGTACATATTCCTATTCATCTATGTAAGACCATACTATGTTTGTCCTCTTGTTTCTCTGAAGGTGGACAGCATCATCCTTCATAAGTCCTAGTCTTTCCAGGTTTTTCTAATTCCACCAACTCATCATTTTCTACATCACAGCAATATTCCAACCTTATACTATCAAGTTATTTTAAATAGTCTATAACAATATTGATTAATATGGCTAACCTACAGTGTGGCTTCCCTAATTTTCTCTTTTGATTAAACCTGTTTTACCTTTAACTTTGAGATCAATGATTACTACTCCTACTTTTTTTCTAATAAATTCTACACCTGATCTATTTCCTATCTCTGCTGAATCCTTTATTTAATTCTGCTTCCTTGCCTTGCTATTATTTAACCCACCCTCACCCCAAGGATCCCCCTCTTATCCTCTTTGTCACCATTTCCCTCCTTCTTTATTCCATTCCCGTTCATCTACACACTCTTCAATATCCTTCCCTTATCCTATTCCCTTACACTCATTAATAAATTTAGAAGACTTTTATACACACACATATGTATGTATGTATGTATGCATGCATGTATTGTTCCCTCTGTAACCCATTCCTCATTTGAATAGGATTCCAGAACTACCATCCCTCCTCCCCCATCTAGTTTTTCTGGGTCAGTTATTGCTCTCAAACTTCATTTGTATAACCCAGTTATTATTTTTGTCTTTTCCTACATGGTTTTGCTTTTTAGAATTACATCATACTCATCTCTACCCTAGTCTTTCTTTCGAACTACTCACTTACTAATGACAATCTTAGACATATAGTTTATATTTCCAAGTATAAAAGGATAAACATTTTGTCCTTATTGAGTACCATGAAATGAATCTTTGATGTTTACCTTCTATTTCTCTTGAAGCTTATATCTCATATTTTCTATTAAGTTCAGGCCTTTTTGCTACAGAATCCTGAAAGTCTAGCAATTCATTGAATATCCATTTCTTTTATTCAGGATTATGATTAACTTTTCTGGATATGATATTTTCAGCCACAAACCTAGTTTTTTTTTTTTTTCAGTATGTATTCCAAGTGTTCCAAGACCTGCAGTCTTTTAATGTAGCCACTACTGAGTCTTGTGTGATTCTAATTGTGATTCCATCACATTTAAATTGTTTTTTCTTGTTTCTTGTAATATTTTCTCCTTAATCTCGGGTTCTTGTAACCTTTTTTTTTTCTCCTTAATATAGGGCTCAGAATTTAGATATAATGTTCCTGTAGGTTTTCTTTGTAGTATCTCTTTCAGGTGTTAATCAGTAAATTTTTTTTTCATTTCTACTTTCCCCTCTTGTTCTAAAATTTCAGGACAATTTTCCTTAATTATTTCTTATATTATTATATCAAGATTCCTTTTTTCCATAATAGCTTTCAGTTAGTCCAATTATTCTTATGTTTTCTTTTCTTGATCTGTTCTCCAGATCTGTTTTTCTTACAAGATGTCTCATATTCTCTTCTTTTGTTTTTCTTTATATTTCGTTTTATTATTTCTTATTCTCTTATAACTGCACTGGCGTCTCCTTGCCTAATTCTGGTTTCAAGGAGTTTTCTTCTACTTTAAGATTCTGGATCTCTTTTTTTAGTTGGTTGACTTCCTTTACATAATCTTCTTGTTTTTATTGGATTTTTCTTTGTTTTATAATTTTTTTCTCAATTTCTCTCATTTGATTTTTAAAGTCTTTTTTGAGTTCTATGAATTCTTTTTGGGCCAGTGACAATTTGGCATTACTCTTTGGGATAGGAGAGACCTTTTTATTTCAACATCCTCCTCTGAAAATGAGCACCAGTCTTCCCGATTCCTATAGTAATTTTCTATGGGTTCTTTCTCTTTTGCCTGCTCATTGTGTATCAGATTGTTGGTGTAATCACCTTTGGTCCGAGATATGGGGGTTGGTGCCTCTGGCTTCAGGTTCTCTTTGGGTTCACTCCTCTGGAACCCAGTCCAAGAACACAACTCCAATCAGTGCCCATAGCACCATTCCTGCCCCACAAGTTCTGCACTCACTTGTGCTAATTCCATCTCACCCAGGGTTGCTTCTCTGCAATTGCATCTAACATTCCTTATCAGCAGAGGTTCCCTCAATCTTCCCCAACTCAGACCCCTGACTTCTCACACTATCTGAGAGGTAAAAATTCCTGTGGCTAGAGCCAAGGCTATCTCTCAACCTGGCTAACCCAGGGCTCACCGCTTGCTATTTCAATTGAATTACCCTGGAGGTGTTCACATTTTATGGAGACCAAACTTCTATCCTAGTATCTGTCTTCATATCTTCTCAGATTTCCCAGGAGGACTACTGTTCTGTTCCAACTCTTACTGGTTTTTAACTGCTCTTTGTCCATGTAGAAGCTCAGTTTTGTCCTGTTTGTGAGGGAAATTAATTAAATTATTAATAATTAAGTGCTGTGTAAGTATAATATATATGTATACATATACATATCTATCTCTATCTCTATCTCTATCTCTATCTCTATATCTATCTATCTATCTAGGAAAGCCCTTTTCCTTCCCTTTTTTCATTATTTTTTCTTGAGATTATTAAACATAGTTCAAAGTACTACAATGAGTCTAAGTGTTGTAGTTTCTTGACCTGTTTTTCAGATCAGTTGAGTTTTGCTTTGTTTTGAGGTTTTTGTGAAATATCTTATATTTTTTCAGTCTTTTGACTTTGTTGTCTCGTGGAATCATTAATTTCAATCTGGCTCATTTTACTTTTTAGGGGGTCTGTCCCTTGGATAAGATTTTGTACCAAATGATTAATTTTCTTTTCAAGTCTTTCCACTGGCATTTTATTTCTTTTTCAATTCTTTCCTCTAAAGATCTCATTCCATCTCTAATATGATTTTTAACATTTGCTTCATTTCTTCCAGGAATTTTTGTTGACTTCACAGTAAGCTATGTTTTTTTTTTCCTTTGAGGCTTTGCCTGTGGATGTTATAGATTTATTTGCTTTTTTTGGAGTTTGTCTTGGGCATTCCTAGTTCCATAATAGCTCTTTATCATGGATGACATTTTTTTTTATTTACTCATTTTTCCCACCTAACCTCCTAAATTGGGGATTTGTGTTAGAATGAGGTTCTGTGCATATCTGGAGGGAACGTTGGGGTCTTATTTGATTGTCATCTATATTTTCTGGGGTCCTGCTACTGTATTCTTTAGGTATTTAGTACTATGTTCTTCAAGGATGGGGAGGAGTTCAGGCCAAAAAAAATTATAATATTGCAGCTTGTCCTAAGCCACAAGGTTTTAACCTTTTTGCACAAAAAGCCTACTTTGCTAGACAGATGAAGTCTGTAGTCTTCGAAAATGTTTTTAAATGTATGAATATAGTACATAGGATAACAAGGAATCTAAATATATTAAAATACAGTTATCAAATATCTTTTTAAAAACAAGTTCATAGACTCCAGGTTAAGAATTGCTGAGCAGTGCTATCTATAGTTGTTTCCCTTACTCCACCCATTATCCTCTTAAAACTTATCTTGGTAGCAAGTGTATTTCCTCTTAAAGGGTAATGTGGACAAAGGCAAAAGCAACCAGGAAAAAAGTTATATGCTACAGTTCCCACTCTAGGCGCAGGCCCCCCCCTCCATAGGAAAGTACGTAACAAGAACCTACAAATTTCAGGAATATTTCCCTTGCGGTAGGAGGTTTAATCCGTAAATATAACATGGGCAGATTCTCCTTTCCCAGATTCAGCTTACTTTTGCTATAAGGACTTATCTCTATCATGTCTAGGAGCACAGGTATATGTTATTGTTCTTTCTCCTGTTTCTCGACTCATGCTAGTCTAAGGATCCTCTGATTTCTCTGTACCTCTATTGTTTTGGGGACTTCCAAATGGAATCAATCTCTGTTCTTTCTCCCCTCATCCCTGTGTCCCAATAAGTTGGGAATATAAACCCCATTCCTCTGCAGAGATGCAAACTTCTTCTTAAATGGCTACCTGCCAACATGATTTGTACCAGACGAGGATATAGTGGTTACCGGATATTTTTTTTACATAAAGGAGGGGAGACAAATTTATGTGTAGCACCAGGAATTGTAAATAATTGCAGAACCAATCATTGATAAGGAAACAGCTGTTTGAGATGCCAACAAGAGAGAATAGGAATAGCTCCTTTCCAGAGTTCAGTTCTTCTCTAAAGAAAAAAAGAAATCACTCCTCAGCTCAACATAGATTCATTTTGTGGCAATCCTTCTTTAACAGATAAGGGGGAAAATGCAAAGTTCCCTCTGGCTGTCCTAGAATTTCTCCAAAATTTCCCCTTTAGTGGGGGGAAGAGGGGAAGGGGTAAGGAAGAAAAAAGGGTCACTTCTCAGCTTCTAATGCTCATTAAATGCAATCAGAACTGGTCACAGAGGAAGGGGTAGGGGAGCAATCACGGGAAGGTCCAGCTAATCCCTGGACCTTTCCTGTGCTACCTCCTGCAGAGTGGGAAATAAAGAAATAAGAATGGCTGTTCATCTCAGCTTCCAGTTTTTCTCAGAAACTTCAAAAAAAATCCAGCCCTCCTCATCCAAGCTCCAGAAACATCACCAACTTGTCAACTGTGGGCTATCTTCTTGAGTCTACAATGCTCCCAAACACAGGTGCTATATTCATTTCAAGCCCAAGCCTTCAGAGGCTTCCAAGTTCTTGTGGGTTTCTCCCTGTGGATCTTTCCAAGGGTCGGGGAATTTGGTGAGAGAAGCCACCAAGACAGGACAGCCTCACACCTCCCTCCTCTCCTGCCTCTCCCGCCCCTAATCCTCCACTGCTGAGATCGACTTTCCAGGAAGAGACTAGACCTTGTGTGCTCTGGAAGCAAGTCACCCCACTCCACCCAGGCCAATGGAGCCAGAGGAATATTCCTCCAACCTTGAACCAGTGCCTCCTCTTCCCCCTCCCTTTCCATTCCTTAAACAACCTTTTGGATGAGACCAGGGAATCGTTGTTGGGTCCTTTCGAGGTGAAGGGCACCTCTGGAGGCCATTGCACAGCTTCTGCCCCTCTCTCTGTTAGGTCATTTCACTCATCCTCCTGCCTCCTGCCTCCAGCAACCACTCTGATGATAAAGTTTTAAGGGGGAGAAGGAGCCACGGGCAGAGAGCTTGGACACACAAGCTTCAGGCTCCCCCTTGACTCTGGCTGAGTGCAAAATTCAGTCTCTCCCATCTTCCCTGATGCTTAGCCTCTCTTCCCAGTTCTGGAGAGAAGAACAAGGAGAGAATAAGCAAGATCTCCATGGCCTTCAGCTCTTTCCGTGAGCAAGTTTCCACAACTATCACCGCTTATTAATCACTCCCAACCCCACTGTGAAAAAAGACCTGGATTTGGAGGCAGAGAACCTGGGTTCAATCAGACTCTGTTGCTGTGCAACCTCAGGCACATTGTTTAACTTTTCTGAGTCTTGGTTTATGTCTTTATAAAATGAGATGGCAGGACTTGCCTGCTGAGGTCTCTTCCAGTCTAGCTCTAGGATCTTACAGAGGAAAATAAACAAAAAACCAGGAGGTTCATTGGGGGGTATTTCAGAACCTGTGGATGGCCAGTGAAAATTATGCAGCCTCTTGTCCTGAGCATGAGTGGGGTACAAATGCACCTAAAAGAAGGAGATTCTAGACAGTTTAGGAAGCCCTTGGGAGGATGCTACATCTCTCTTCTTTTCTTTTGCTCCTTCAATGCTGCTCTCATCGTCACAGGGGGGAGGGTTATGAAGACCTCTGAAGGGCACCTCTGGAGGCCATTGCACAGCTTCTCCCCCTCCCTCTGTTAGGTCATTTCACTCATCCTCCTGCCTCTTGCCTCCAGCAACCACTCTGATGATAAAGCTCTGGGGGAGAAGGAGCCATGGACAGAGAGCTGGCAAGTCCTGGTGAGTGCAGAGCTTTTAGGATAAAGCAGAGAAGAAATATCCAGATCTCCTGCAACTTAGCTGGCCCTTCTCCTTCCTCTGTCCCCTATCTAATGACAGAGGCTTTTTTGGTTATAGACTTTTGATATAACTTCCATAGATCTTCACCTGTCATCTCAGTCTCGTTCGAATTATGCTTCTCCAGGGCAGGAACTATAAGGGATTGGTGGTGTTGCTTTCCCTTTCTGGAGATCTCCAACTTAGAGAAGTGCCTAGAACATAGTAAATGCTTAACAAATGCTTCCTAACTGACGGATGTGACTCCAACATTGGCCATGTTTAATATCCCCCATCCTGGCTACATGTCTCCCCTCCTGAGACCACATTTCCCCATCCCAGCTAGGAGACACGATAGGCACCGTATTATTTGAGGCTTTTGTACCTCTCCCAGCCCTATGTGCCAATTCACACAGTCTCCACCCACTGGCCTCTCCTCTCCCCCATTCCCCACCCTCCCCAGCTACTTTGATATACTGGGCAAGGCGATGGCTGAGCCTCTCCTTGCTTATTTATTCACGGTGAATTAACCTAGAGTTCTAGCAAAGAGAAATGGCTTAATTGCAGCCAGCTGCTGAGGTTTCAGTGCCATGGAAACTTCAGATGGCTTTGCTCTAAAGGCAGGGTCACCTCCAACTGAAAGAGGACGGGAGAAAGTTTGTCTCTTGGGTTTCTCAGAGTTTTGATGGGGAACAACAGTACCATACATATACACATACATATAGAAGAAGGAGAGTTGATTTCTTCCTCTCCGTAGCTGGCAGTCCCAGAAAGAATCATAATAAATGCTGGCATTTATATAATGATTATTATGTACCAGGCATTTTGCAATTACTATCTTATTTGATCCCCATGACAACTCTGTGAGATTGTTATTATTATCATATTAAAATCCCCACTTTACAGATGAAGAAACTGAAGCCAACAGAAATCCAATGGCTCGTCTAGGTCTTACAGCTAGGAAGTTCCTGAGGCTGGATTTGAACTCAGGTCTTCCTGACTTGAGGCCCAGTGCTCTACCCACTAAGCCACCTAGCTGCATCCAGGAATCAGGAAGACCTGAGTTCAAATGTAGTCACTTAACCTATGTTTGTCTGAATCTACTAGAGAAGGAAAGGGCAAACCACTCCAGTCTCTTTGCCCCATGGACAGTCAATTTCATGAGGTCACAAAGAGTTGGATGTAACTGAACAACTATTTCCTGATTCCAAGCTTGGCACTCATTCTAATGAGCCTCTTAGTTACCTCTAGAAGGCAGCAAGCAGACCAAAGAATCGGCATTAAGATGCTACCACTTGGTCATCTTTTTCATCATTGTGCAGTTGTACCCAATTCTCTGCAACCCCAATTGGGGTTGTCTTGGCAGAAATACTGGAGTGATTTGCCATGTCTGTCTCTAGCTCATTTGATAGATGAGGAAACTGAGGCAAACCTGGCTAAGTGACTTGCTCAGGGTCACACAGCTAGTAAGTGTCTTAGGCTCTGGATTTGAATTCATGAAGATGAGTGTTCCTAACTTCAGTCCCAGCCCTATATCTACTGCAGCACCACCTGACTACTCCCATCATACCTTTACAAAGTGGGATTATCTTGCTTTTATGGGATTTAAGGAAGTCTGACTATTGGACAGGCTTTTTTTTCTGGAAGGCTACAGTTTGTCAACATTTTTTTAAAATGTGAGTCTCAGGATCACCCACGGGAGCTCAGATTGCTCCAGAGGTTACAATGGTGTCATTATCACATCCCATGTTTGGGGCTCGGGCTATGATTACATTTGGTTTGTTACCCAAGATATCATCCTGTGGCTTCAGATTGGTCTCACAGGTGACTGAAGCTTCCAGACCATTTGAGCTCTCCCCTATCTTGTACTTGTGCTGCAATTATTGTTTTTTAAAGCATAGAACTTGAAATTTATCTCTATTGAATCTCATTTTAGTGGATTCAGCCTGTGCTGTAGCATGTGGAAATCTTTTCAGATAGTAATTTTGCCATCAGTGGATGGCATCAGGGGCAAAGGGGCAAACAAACTTCATAAGAATAGTTTATTTCTTCATCTAAGCCTTGATAAAAAATAATTCTAAGAGCAAACCTCCCTTGATTTATAGGAGAATTAGAGGTACAAGTGGAGAAGGAACTTGTCCAAGGTAACCCAGTAGTGATCAATTCAGAATTCGAACTCAGCTTCTCTGACTCAAGATCCAGTGTTCTGGATCTATATGCCACTGTTATATGAAAAAGCATAAAATTCAATTCATTAAACATATCTAACTCCATACCTAGACTAAGTTAGACACAGATGATACCAATATAAAAAGTAGCTTATATTGTATGAGCATTTGCAGCATGTAAATGGACCCATAAATTATAAGATTGGGTGCCTAGGTGGCACTGCAGCAGATGGAGCACCAGACCTGGAGTCAGGAAGATTCATTTTCCTGAGTTCCAATCTGGCCTTAGACAACTAGTGGTTGTATGACCTTGGGCATGTCACTTCATTCTGTTTGCCTCAATTTCTTCATCTATCAAATGAGTTGGAGAAGGAAATGGCCAGTATCTCTGTCAAGAAAACCCTAAAAAGGGTCATGAAAAATTGGACAGTCATGAAAAATGACTGAACAACAACAAAAAATTTTGAGATGATTTGAGGAAGGAGAAAGCCCAACCAACAATGGAAATCTGGAAAGGCCTCCAGAGGAAGGGGCATCCAGCTGGAAGAAAGCTAAAAGTCTAAAACATAGGAATAAAGAAGCCATGCATTTCAGACATAAAGGACAACTTATATAAAAGTGTGCAGGCAGGAAATGGAATGTCAAGTTCAGGGAGCAAGCAGCATTCCAGTATCTCTGGAATGGAGAGTAGATGAAGAGGAGTAATGGAAAATAAGTCTAGAGAAGTAGGTAGGAGTTAATCTAAACACCAGGTTGAGAAATTTGTATTTGATTCTAGTCAAGAGGGAGCACTGAATATTCTTCAGCAGGAGAGTAAGATGGTTAGACCTATGCTGTCCGAAAAATCACATGGAGCCAAGATGGTAGAGAGGAGACACACCTTTATCTGAGCTCTCCCAGATCTCCCCTCAGATAAATCCTAAATTAAGCCTCTGAATTTTTGGAGTGACAGAACCCACAAACATTTTGAATGTTAACAAATGTAACATTTGTTATGTATGTATGTATGAATGTAAAAAAAATGAATGTAACAAATTTCCAACAGAAGGTCTTCAGAAAAGGTCTCTCTCAATCAGGCATGGAGGGAGGGACTGAGCACAGGCATAGTGCAGACCCAGGGCAGTGTAACATCATGGGTGCCAGGAATGTAATGAGAGGAAACTATAGCAATGTTGGCTACTTGGTCCTGGTTGCAAGCCAGTAGGTCAGCAGATTAATTGTAAGATATCCAACACAAATACAAAAGACAAATAGTTAGCCCCTGAACCGAATTAAGGCAGGACACATCCACCCAGCACCGGAAATTAGTCAGCACCGACCCAGCATAGCCACAGTCACCTTTGCCCTAAAAACAGACCTTAATCTTTTGAAAAAATGAGCAAAAAAAACAAAAAGAACTCACCATAGACAGTATTTATGGGAGAAAGATAACAGATTTCAAGCCCTGTGGACACTAAAAGCAAATCATCTCCAGATGAAGCCCAAAGGGTGATATAAATTAGTCCCCATCTCACAAGGCTCTCTTGGAAGAAATAAAAATGGATCTTAAAAGAGAGTTAGAAGGAAAATGGGGAAAGGAAATGAGAACTTTGCAAGAGGGTTTGGAAAAGGAAACACAGAAATTATCTGAAGAAAATTTCTTTAAAAATAGACTTAGTATAATAGAAAAAGCATATAACTCCTTACAAAATAGATATGACAAAATGGAAAATAAAACAACTCCTTGAGAAACAGAATTTGCAAAATGGAAAAAATCCATTAAACAACTTATTTTAAAAATTCAACCAGCTAAATACAAAAGGAGCCAAAAAAAAGTAATTGAAGAAAATAATTCACTAAAAATTAGAAGTGAACAAATGGAAATGAATGACTTAATGAGACATCAAGAATCAGTCAAACAAAATCCGCAAAAAATGAAAAAAATAGAAGAAAATGTAAAATACCTCATTGGAAAAATGACTGACCTGGAAAATAGATTTAGGAGAGACAATCTAAGAATTATTGGACTTCCTGAAAATCATGATGAAAAAAGAGGCTAGACATCATCTTTCAGGAAATCATCAAGAAAAAGTGTCCTGATATCCTCAAACAAGAAAGTAAAATACTCATTGAAAGAATTCACCAATCACCTGCTGAAAGAGACCCCAAAATGAAAACTGCAAGGAATATCGTGGCTAAATTTCAGAACTATCACTCCAAGGAAAAGATATTGCAAGCAGCCAGAAAGAAACAATTTAAATATGGAGGAGCCACAATTAGGATTACCCAGGACCTAGCAGCTTCCACCTTAAAGTATCAAAGGGCCTAGAATCGAATATTTTGAAAGTCAAAGGAACTTAGATTGCAGCCAAGAATCAACTATCCAGTTAAATTGAGCATTATCTTTCAGGGAAGAAGATGGACATTCAGTTATACAGGTGAATTTCATTTATTTCTATGAAAAGACAACAGTTGAAAAAAAAGTTTGATTTCCAAATACAGAACTCTAAAGAAGCATAAAAAGGTAAAAAGGAAAGAACATTTGAGAACTATATCGCTGTTATGGGTATACTTAGAGATTGCAGGTATAATTAGCTTTTATTATGATAATATTAAAAAACCTAGAGGTGGAAAGGGGATTGTACTGGAAAAAGAGGAAAATGGAGGTAAAATGAGCAACATTACATCTCATGAAGACACAAAGAAAACCCATTATAATTGAGGGAAATAAGGGAAGGGAATGAATGTTGTGTGAATCTTACTCTCATCAGATTTGGCTCAAATAGAGAATATCAGACATATTTGGCTTCACAGAGAAACTTGTCTCATCTTATAGGGAAGCGAGAGGGGAAAGGGGAAAAGAAAGGGGAAGACTAAGAGAAGGGAAATTAGAAGTAATAAGGGAAAGGCGTAAGAAAGGGAGAGGAGATCTAAAGGGGGAGGGCCAATTGAGGGATGTGGTGGTTAGAAGCAAAATCCTGAGGAGGAGGGAAAGGGAAATAGAAAAGCATAACTTGGGGTAAATAAGATGGCGGGAAATATAGTATTAATCACTTTAACTGTGAATTTGAATGGGATGAACTTTCCCATAAAATGGAAGCAGTTAGCAGACTGGATTAAAAGCCAGAATCCTACAATATGTTGTTTACAATAAACACATTTAAAGCAGAGAGATACATATAGAGTAAAGGTAAAAGGCAGGAGCAGAATCTATTATGCTTCAGGTAGTTTCTTGATCTTGATCTCAGATCAAGCAAAAGCAAAAATAGATCTAATTAAAATAAATAAGGATGGAAACTATATCTTGCTAAAGGGTACCACAGGTAATGAAGTAATATCAATACTAAACATATATGCACCAAGTAGTATAGCATCCAAATTTCTAGAGGACAGGTTAAGAGAGATGCAAGAAGAAATAGACAGCCTTGCTCTCTTAGAACTAGATAAATTGAACCACAAAATAAATAAGAAAGAAGTTAAGGAGGTAAATAGAATACTAGAAAAGTTAGGTGTGATAGATCTATGCAGAAAATGGAATGGAGACAGAAAGTATACTTTCCTTGACAGTTAATGGAACCTATACAAAAATTGACCATATATTGCATCATAAAAACCTCAAAATCAAATGCATAAAGGCAGAAATAGTAAATGCATCTTTTTCAGGTCATGGATGCAATAAGAATCACATGTAATCAAGAGCCAGGAAAAACAGACCAAAAATAAATTGGAAATTAATTAATCTAATCCTAAAGAATGAGGGTTTGAAACAACAAATCATAGATATAATCAATGATTTCATCTAAGAGAATGACAATAATGAGACAACATACCAAAATTTATGGGATGCAGCCAAAGCAGTTTTTAGGGAATGTTTTGTTAAGGACCATTTCTTAAGGAGGTCTGAGAGTGAACTGTCTCTTAGTCTCCTTGTATCATTATCATCCTCTCACATAAGGGATCCATTCTGTGGGTCAGAAGTAGATCTCTAGCAGCCACTAACAAGTGGCTCCCATAATAAAGTTTTATAAAATAGAAAATGAGAAGATCAATGAAATGGGCATGCAACTAAAAAAGCTAGAAAAAGAACAAATAAAACCCCACAAGTAAATACCAAATTTGAAATTCTGAAAATAAAAGGGGAGATTAATAAAATGAAAGTTTAAAAAAAACTACTGAACTAGTAAGCAAGACTAAGAGCTGGTTTTATGAAAAAGCCAACAAAATAGATAAACCTTTAGTTAATTTGATCAGAAAAAGGAAAGAAGAAAATAAAATTGTTAATATAAAAAATGAAAAAGATGAACTTTCTACCAATGAAGAGAAAATTGGAACAATAATTAGGAACTAGTTTGCCCAACTATATGCCAATAACTATGATAATCTAAGTGAAATAGATGAATATTGACAAAAATATTGATTGTCCAGATTAACAGAGGAGGAAACAAATTACTTAAATAGTTATATTAGAAAAAGAAATTGAACAACTTATTAACTTCCTGAGAAAAGATCTCCAGGGCTCCATGAATTTACATGTGAATTTTATAAAATCAATTGTTTTAAAGAACAATTAATTCCAATATTATGCAAACTCTTTAGGAAAATAAGAAAAGAAGGAATCTTACCAAAATTTTTATATGACATAGACATGGTACTGATACCTAACCCAAGTAGGGTCAAAACAGAGAAAGAAAATTATAGACCAATTTCTTTAGTGAATATTGACGAAAAATCTTAAATAAAATATTAGCAAAAAAAGATTATAGCAAGTTATCCCCAGGATAATGTGCCATGACTACATAGGATTTATACCAGAAATACAGGGATAATTCAATATTAGGAAAACCATTAGCATAACTGACTATAACAACAATCAAACAAAATCATATGATTATTTCAGATGCAGAAAAAGCATTTGACAAAATCCAACACCCATTCCTATTAAAAACACTAGAGAGTATAGGAATAAATGGACTTTTCTTTAAAATGACCATCTATTTAAAGCTATCAGCAAGCATCAGACATAATGCGGATAAACTAGAACCATTGCCAATAAGATCAGGAGTGAAACAAAGTTGCCCACTATCACCATTACTATTCAACATTATATTAGAAATATTAGCATTGGCAATAAGAGAAGAAAAGAGATGAAAAGAATTAGAGTAGGTAATGAAGAAACCAAATTATCACTCTATGTAGATGACAAGATGGTATATTTAGAGAACCTTAGAGAATCAACTAAAACAACCCACAACTTTAGCAAAGTTGCAGAATACAAAATAAATTCACATAATCATAAGCATTTTTATATATTACCATCCAAGTCCCAACAGTTAGAGATATAGAGAGAAATTCCATTAAAAATAGCTGTAGATTGTATTTGACATATTTAACATGTACCTGCCAGCTAGGGGAGGGGGTGGGGGAAAGGAGGGAAAAATTTGGAACAAAAGGTTTTGCAAGGGTCAATGTTGGAAAAATTACCCGTGCATATGCTTTGCAAATAAAAAGCTTTAATAAAAAGAAAAATAACAAAAAACAAAACAAAAAATAAAATACTTGTAGATAATATAAAGTACTTGGGAGTTTATCTGCCAAGGCAAAGTCAAGAACTATATGAACACAACTACAAAACACTTTCCACACAAATAAAGTCAGATCTAATCTCTTGGAAAAACATCAAGTGGTCATGGGTAGGCCAAGTTAATTAATAAAAATGACAATAATACCTAAATTAATCTACTTATTCAGTGCTATACCAATCAAACTCCCAAGAAATTACTTCATAGAGCTAGAAAAATTAATAACAAAATTCATATGGAAGAATAAAAGTTCAAGAATTTCAAGAGAATTATGAAAGAAAATGCAAACGTAGGTGGTCTAGCTATACCAGATCTGAAACTATATTATAAAACAGTGGTCACCAAAACCATTTAGTACTGGCTAAGAAACAGAGTAGTCAATCAGTGGAACAGGTTAAGTTCATAGGACAAAATAGTCAATGACTATGGTAATCTGGTGTTTGACAAACCCCAGTTTTTGGGATAAGAACTTGCTATTTGACAAAAACTTCTGAGGGCAACTAGTATGGCAGAAACCAGGCATTGACTCACACCTAATACCATATACCAAGATAAGACTGAAATGGGTTCATGATTTAGACATAAAGAGTGATATTATAAGCAAATTAGAACATAGGATAGTTTACCTCTCAGATCTGTGGAGAAGGAAGGACTTTGTGACCAAAGAAGAACTGGAACTCATAATTGAACACCAAATAGATAATTTTGATTATATTAAGTTAAAAAATTTTTGTACAAACAAAACTAATGCAGACAAGATTAGAAGGGAAGCAATAAATTGGGAAAACATTTTTACATTTAAGGGTTCTTATAAAGGCCTTATTTCTAAAATATATAGAGAATTGACACAAATTGATAAGAATTTAAGCCATTCTCCAATTGATAAATGGTCAAAGGAACAGGCAATTTTCAGATGAAAAAATTGAAACCATTTCTAGTCATATGAAAAGGTGCTCTAAATCACTATTGATCAGAGAAATGCAAATTAAAGCAAGTCTGAGATACCACACATTTCTCAGATTGGCTAAAATGACAGGAAAAGATAATGACAAATTTTGGAGGGGATGTGGGAAAACTGGGACACTGATGCATTGCTGGTGAAGTTGTGAATGGATCCAGTGATTCTGGAGAGCAATTTAGAACCATGTTCAAAAAGTTATCAAACTGTGCATATCCTTTGATCTAGCAGTGCTTCTATTAGGTCTACATCCCAAAGAGATCTTAAAGAAGGAAAGGCGACCTGTATGTGCAAAAATGTTTGTGGCAGCCCTTTTTGTAGTGGTTAGAAACTTGAAACTGAGTCGGTGCCCGTCAGTTGGAGAATGGTTAAATAAGTTATGGTATATGAAGGTTACTGAATATTATTGTTCTATAAGAAACAATCAGAAGAATGATTTCAGAGAGGCCTGGAGAGACTCATCTGAACTGATGCTGAGTGGAATGAGCAGAACCAGGAGATCATCATATATAGGTACAAATTTTTATATATATACATACATATATATATATATATATATACATACATACATACATATATATGGCAACAGCAAGATTATACAGTGATCAGTTCTGATGGACCCAACAATGAGATGACTGAGGCCAGTTCCAATGATCTTGTGATGAAGAGAGCCATCTACACCCAGAGAGAGGACTGGGGGAACTGAGTATGGATCACAACATAGCATTTTCACTCTTTGTTGTTGTTGTTTGCTTACATTTTGTTTTCTTTTTCATTTTTTCTTTTTGATTTGATATTTTTGTGCAGCAAGATAATTGTATAAATATGTATGCATATATTGGATTTAACATATATTTTAATATGTTTGACATATATATTGGATGATTATTTGTCATCTAGGGGAAGAGGTAGGGGAAACAGGGGAAATTTTGAAATACAATGTTTTGCAAGGGTCAATGTTGAAAAATTATCCATGCATATGTTTTGAAAATAAAAAAGCTTTTAAAACAAAATTCTTCATCGTAATAAATGGCTTTCCAAGACAGATGAGGGGGAATTATACTGGAGGACTAAGGTGATGTAAAAATAAAAGATCAGTAAATTAAAAAAAATTCTGATGGACTTGACTCATCAACAGTGAGGTGATTCAGGCCAGTTCCAATGGTGTTGTGATGAAGAGAGCTGTCTACACCCAGAGAGAGGACAGTGGGGACTGAATGCAGACCACCACATAATATTTTCACTCTTTTTGTTGTTGTTTGCTTGCATTTTGTTTTCTTTCTCAATTTTTTTTTCCTTTTTGATGTGATTTTTCTGGTGCAGCATAATATTTGTGGAAATATGTGTAGAGGAATTGCACATGTTCAACATATATTGGATCACTTGCTGACTGGGGGAGGAGATAAGGATAGGGAGGGAAAAAATTAGAACACAGTTTTGTAGGGATGAATATCAAAAATTATCCATGTATATATTGAAAATAAAAAGCTTTAATTAAAAAAAGACATAAAAAGAAATTCTCTTTGGTATCTGTGTGGAAGATGGATTAGAAAGTGGAAAGTTCAGATGAGGGATTAAAAAGAGCACAGACTGAGAATCAAGGGATCTGGGTTGTCATCTATCTTTTGCATTAGCTTGGTGTATGAACTGGTACAAATGACTTTCCATGACCAGACTTCAATTTCCTTTTCTATTAAGTAAAAGATCTAGATGATTTGTGAGTTCCTTTTTGCTCTGACATCCTCTTGTCCTTTGTGTAACATTGGTGAGTTGGGGGTTGTGATCAGTGTTATTGGTTCAATCAATATTTGCTCCTCACCCTACTAGAGAATCATTGCCCGAGCAGTTCCAAAGATTCAGTAATTCTTTAATTGGCTGTGAGCCCCAGCCAGGGAGGGTACTTCTAGCAAAGCACTTCATTATTAGATCTATCTCCATCTCTTCTCTGGGGATGTTTCCCCCTCCCCCTCAATTGCAGCCTCGAAATGGTATTCCCGATAAGGATACCCTAGATGGGAACTGTTCCTAAAGACAGAGTAAATATTTAAAATACTTAAAAGAAAAACTGCCTAGAACAAAAGGGTTCAGGCCACAACCAAGAGGCTTTAGGGGCAAAAGGAGTCACACAATTACTGCCTCTGGTTTGTAGTCCAGTGTAGGTGGGAGTAGGGATTTCAGCAGCACAGCTTTTATCCAGAAACACTTTAGGTCCTATTCACTTGATAATAGCATTTGTAGAATATATTAAGATTTGCAAAGCATGTTTTATATATTATCTCATTTGATCCCCCACAACCACCATAGGAAGTAGATGCTATTATTATCGATCCTACTTTACAGTTGAGGAAGTTGAAGCAGGCAGAGGTGACATGATTTGCATAGATGGGATCACACGGCCAGGAAATGTCTGAGGTTGAAATTGATCTCGGGTCTTTCTGATTCTGGGCCAGGGGTTTTGTGCACTATGGATCCCCCAAATGCTCCCCCCTCCATGTGTGTGTGTGTCTGTTTCTGGCTGTTATCTCTATCTACCCTTCTGCTCTCCAAGTTCTCCCTTTCTACTTCTCTTTGATGTTCTCTCCTTGCTGATTTTTAAAAGTCCCCCAGTAAGGCAGGGTCTACCATTCTTCATTCTAGGCTTCCTTTCTCAATACCTCAAGGGACTCATTCACACCTTATAAAAGGATCAACTGGTCTGGCCACATTTTTACAGTGAGTTTCATACCTCATTATCTAGCCCCTTTTCCTAGCTTAAGTTTGTAAAAACCAACTCACAGATGTTTTGATGTGAAGGAGTCTCATTGAAGCTGCAGGGAGCCTAACTGCTGGCTAGCGATACCTTTTTGTCCCTTTTCTAGGCCGATGAGATCTTTGGAGGGATCTCTAAAAAGTGAGGGGATCCAGAAGCCAGGGAAAGTGTGACATGCAGTGTTAATAATTCTAGAGATACAGGACAGCGCTGCCTCCTGGAAATAAGGAAGATGCCTTGGTCATCACTATGGACTTTCAGGTGTTTTTAGCCTTTTCATTTCTTCCATATTGATTATTTCTCAGTCGGTCAGTGTCCAAAGTAAGAATCCAAGTAAATACAGGATGATTATGACCCCAAAAGGAGTATAGGCTAATGGGAACCTCAACTGCAAGACCGAGGCAGAAGTCATCTGAAGTCCTGGAAGTCACTTTCTCCTTTAGACTCTCCATGTATATTGGTAGGTCCTCTGTGTGTGTGTGTGTGTGTGTGTGTGTGTGTGTGTGTGTGTGTGAGAGAGAGAGAGAGAGAGAGAGAGAGAGAGAGAGAGAGAGAGAGAAAGAGAGACACACACAGAGAGAGAGAGAGAGAGAGAAAGAGACAGATAGAGAGAGACAGAGAGAGAGAGAGAAAGAAAGAAAGAGACAGACAGAGAGAAAGAGAGAGAGACAGAGAGAGAAAGAGAAACAGAGAGAGAGACAGAGAGAGATAGAGAGAGACAGAAAGAAAGAGACAGACAGAGAGAAAGAGAGAGAGAGACAGAGAGAGAAAGAGAGACAGAGAGAGATAGAGAGAGAGAAAGAGACAGAGAGAGAGAGAGAGAGACAGAGAGACAGAGAGAGATAGAGAGAGAGAGAAAGAAAGAGACAGACAGAGAGAAAGAGAGAGAGAGACAGAGAGAGAAAGAGAGACAGAGAGAGATAGAGAGAGAAAGAGACACAGAGAGAGAGAGAGAGACAGAGAGAGAAAGAGAGACAGAGAGAGAGAGACACACAGAGAGAGACAGAGACAGAGAGACACAGAGAGAGAGAGAGAGAGAGAGAGAGAGAGAGACAGAGAGAGAGAGAGAGAGAGAGAGAGAGAGAGAGAGAGAGAGAGAGAGAGAGAGAGAGAGAGAAGAGAGACAGAGACAGACAAAGGTGGTATAGAACCATCTTTTCTTTCCTTCCACTTTGGAGAAGGGGGTATGGTTTTCAGGACTAAGAAAGACAAAAGCTTGAATAAAAGGTAAGTAGACAAGGAGCTGGTTCTTGAAAGAAAGAGGATAGGGGGCAACAGAAGATGAAGAGGAAATTCAGGAAGAGAGAGAAAAAGAGAAAAAAGAAGAAGAGGAGGTTGAAGAAAATGGGAAGGGGAAAGGTAGGAAGCAGAGATAGAAAAGGGAAAGGAAGAAGAGGAGGAAGAGTTGGGGCAGGAGAAAAAGAGAAAGAGGAGGAGAAAAAGAAAAGGCAGAACAAGGGGAGAACAGGAGGAAGAAAGAAGAGGAGATGAACAAAAACCAGAAA
Source organism: Sminthopsis crassicaudata (assembly GCF_048593235.1). Taxonomy (NCBI): domain Eukaryota; kingdom Metazoa; phylum Chordata; class Mammalia; order Dasyuromorphia; family Dasyuridae; genus Sminthopsis; species Sminthopsis crassicaudata. The sequence continues at coordinate 72,065,012 of NC_133623.1, forward strand.
ACAAAGAAGGGAAAGAAAGAAGAGGAGGAAGAGTTGAGGACTGTTGTGCCTCAGTTTCCTTTGATTATTCTACCTCAGTTTCCCTAATTGTTCTACCTCAATTTCCCTGAATTGTTCCACCTGGTTGCAATATCCCCCTTTCTAATCATCATGATCCAGATAAGGAGAAAGATCTATCTTAGACATCATGACCCCAGACCTTCCCTACTTATCATAATGTCCTGTGCTTCCCCCCACCCCATCAGAACCAGATTGATAGCCCATTCCTGCTCTCAGTGCTTTGACTCCACCCCTGCCTCGGTCTACCCCTGGTAGCTTAGAGCCACATGCCCTCAGCACAATCTCTCCCTTTCAAATAAAATATTAAAAACTCTCTCATCTCTATTTTGCCTCAGTTTCTCCAGCATTACAGGGACAGAAGAAAAAGAGAAAGAAGAGGAGAAGAAAAAGAAAAGGAGGGACAAGGGGAGCAAAAGGAGGAAGAAGAAGAGATGAACAAAAACTAGAAAACAAAGGATATGGAAAAGAACAAGGAAGAAGAGGTGAATAAAAAGATGATAGTGAATACTACAGATACTTTGGTGGCAAATCACAGTATTCTTCATCTTCAAGCTACATTGCCAGCAAGGGTGGGAGCCCGTAGGAGGGGGAGGCTCTAAAAAGCCATGGGGGATATAAAGTATGAGACTTCTTACAGATATATGAATAATCTCTCCTTCCAATCTCTCCCCAAACTCCCCTGTTTGTGTCTAAGGCACCATCATTCTTCCAGTCTCTCAGGTTCGTAACCTTGCCACTACCCTATACTCCTTTACGCTTGCTCACCGCACATAGCCAGTGAGTTACCAACACTTTCCGTTTCTACCTTTACAGTATCTTTTGTATCCCTTCTTTCCACCCACCCATCTATTCCCCAGGTCAGCGGCTCGCCTTCTCTAGCCTAGATTGTTGTAACTGCCTCCAAACTGGCATTTCTGGTTCACATCTCTCCAAACTACCGTCTATCCTCCCCCCAGATAGCAAAGTGACCTGACCATAGCACCCACACCTCACATCCCAGATTCCCAAACTGAAGCGTCGGCAGGGGCTGCCAACGGAGGGACCTCGGCTGCCAAGTAGTCCAGCCCATACAAAAGGGCTCCTCATTATGATATGTCTATTGGACGGTCATCCGGCCTTTGCTCAATGACCTCCAACGAGGGGGAATCCTTCCATCCCATCTTGAGAAGGCTCTATCAGGCAAGAAGTTTTTCCTGACATCAGGTCAAAATTTGCTCCTTGGTACCTCCTCCCTTCCTGCTCCTAGTGCTATTATGTGAGCCAAGGAGAACAGGTCTGGCCCCTCCTCCACACAACAGCCCTTCAGATACTTGCAGACAGCTCTCTTGCCCCCCTTGAGTCTTCTCTCCCCTTCCTGCCTTCCTCTGGACACTCCCCCAGCAGACCAACGTCCCTATTAAACCCAGGACTGACCACAGAACTTCAGATGAGGTCTGACAAGATCAAAGGACAGTGGAACAGTCCCTTCCCTGTCTCTGGAAGCTCGGCCCCTCCCTAACACAAGCTAAGAATGCATGGAGTATTTTTGGCTTCCACAGAACATTGAGCTTGCAGTCCACTAAAACTTTGAGATTTTTAATAGAACGACTGATGTCCACCCATGCGTCCCCGATCTTATACTGCTGCTCCTGATTTTTTTGGTGCTCAAGGGCCAGATTTTGCTTTTGTCCCTACTCATTTTTATCTTGTTGGATCCCGTCCAGTGCTCCGGCCAATCAAGATATTTCTGGATCCTGACTGAAGCATCTTCTGTTAGCGCTCCCCTCTAGCCTGGGGTCACCTGCAGATTTGCTGAGCTCTTTATCCAAGGCTTTCACAAATATAAGGACCGCCCTTGCAAATGCTGGATGGGAGTTTAACTGTCCAAAAAGGGAAAGCTGAGAAGCCATTTTGGGAATTGCCACATCATCACCCCAATCTGGATACAGACTTGGAAAATTGCAGAATCCCTTCTCAAACACCCCCCCATGTCCAGCCCTTCTGAGAGAGCCTTGGCTGGCTCTATAGAATACCCTTTAATAAATCTCATTTATACATGTAAGTCTTGAGTGGGGGTTTTCTCCTTTTTTTCCCTTCCCCAGCATGGATGCTGTGTTACTACTTAATCACTCATTTGAAGAGGCCTTTGCCATGAAAAGTAGGAATGAAAATGAGTGGGAAAAACTGATCAAGTCTTCACATTTGACAACTTCTGGGCCTGACATTGAGAGCACTCATTCTAACTGGTGCAGTGAATGACCGAGGCAGTGGAGAGAGAGAGAGAGAGAGAGAGAGAGAGAGAGAGAGAGAGAGAGAGAGAGAGAGAGAGAGAGAGAGAGAGAGAGAGAGAGAGAGAGAGAGAGAGGAAACGATTGGGCAAGCTCCTAGAGGAAATGGGGTGGAGGAAGGGTAGTGTGTTAAGGACACAAGTGAAAGTATTGACTCTTGTCGAAAATGATCACTTCTTCAAAGACTGGAACAAAGGAAGAGAGAATCAGGGACGCCATAGAGGAAGAAGGTGTTCAAGGCAGTTGGCTTTGATTTTCTAACTAAAGTAAGTGGTTGAAGTCATGGTAGAGGGGATGGTGTGAAAATAGTGTTTGGGGTTTCATGAGACAGAGAAAGGTTCGGAACAGAACGAACACTTGTGACAGAGAGTGAATCAAGAAAGAAACAAAGATTTGTAGGATCCTCAAGAGCCCTCCTGAGACTGAATGATAGGAAGTTTTTATGGATCCAGTCAGCATGATTGGGTGACTCTTTCCAGCAGCAGAGAAAGCAGGTAGTGAGGATGATACTGGGCCTAGTGGTACCTAGTAGGATCACAGGGATAATAGCTTATGAATAGCAGGAGGACAAGGGGACAATGAATTCAAATGTGGAATATGCCACATTGTTCGACTGGTCAAATATAAGGTGATCATAGTAAAGGAAGGAAAGTGAGGCTAGAGCAAAGGTGATAGGAATAAAGGGGAGGGGACCTACAGGAAATGTGAGGAGGAAGAACAGGTTTAGCCTGAGGAATAACAGATTACAATTAGAGAAGGGAATCCTAGCAAGATTTTGAGTGATGGTGATGGTTAAGGAAGGTGGGTGTGGCTGCTCATGGAAGCTGAGAAGGTTACTGAGCTGGGAACATGGAGTGTTTAAATAGACAGCAATATGACTGCTAAAGTTATCCAGATATGGCATGGAGAAGGAGGCTGTGAACCGCTTCTTGAGAAAAGTGAGAAAATGGCCTGAAACCAATACAGTTATCCCTTCCATACCAAGACATTTCATGTCATAGTTTCAATATATCATGGGTCACCATAAGAAATGAAACAACAATTTTGGGGGAGTTTTGAGGAAGCCACAAATGACATGTGAAGGCTAGCAGATGACACTGAGCCTATGACCAAATTCTTTTTTCTTTTTCTTTATTAAAGCCTTTTATTTTTCAAAATATAGACGTGGACAATCCTTCAACATTAGCCCTTGCAAAACTTTGTGTTCCAATTTTTCTACCCCTTCCCCTCCCCCCTCCCCTAGATGGCAAGTAGTCCAATATATGTTAACCATGCTAGAAATATGTTAAATCCAATACACACACACACACACACACACACACACACACACACACACACTCAGTTCCCACAGTCCCTTCTCTGGCTACAGATGGCTGTCTTCATCACAAGCTCATTGGAACTAGCATCAGTCATCTCATTGTTGGAAAGTCACATCCATCAGAATTGATCGTCATATAATCTTGCTGTTATCATGTACAATAATCCCCTGGTTCTGCTCGTTTCACTCAGCATCAGTTCATGTAAGTCTCTCCAGGCCTCTCTGAAATCATCCTGCTGGTCGTTTCTTACAGAACGATAATATCCCATAACATTCATATACCACAGCTTACTCAGCTGTTCTCCAACTGATGGGCATCCATTCATTTTCCAGTTCCCAGCCATTACAAAAAGGGCTGCCACAAACATTTTGGCATTTACAGGTCCCTTTCCCTTCTTTAAGATCTCTTTGGAATATAAGCCCAGTAGTAACACTGCTGGGTCAAAGGATATGCACAGTTTGATAACTTTTTGAACATAGTTCCAAACTGCTCTCCAGAATACTTGAATCAGTTCACAACTCCACCAACAATGTATAAGTGTCTCAGTTTTCCCAAATTCCCTCCAGCATTCATCATTATCTTTTCCTGTCATCTAAGCCAATCTGACAGGTGTGTAGTGGTATTTCAGAGTTGCTATGACCAAATTCTTAGCCTAAATTTTACAAGAAGGTAAATACCACATAAAAGAAAAAAAATTCGGTTTCTCTGATATAGAGGGCCAAAAAAATTATACTTGCATTTTCCAGATCACAGGGGCACCATCCCTAACCCCCAAAATGGAAGGGCTAACTGTAGATAGCAGCAACAAGCATTTGGATAGTGTGACAAAGAAAAATGGAGCATACCTTTTAAGAAGGCTGGGTGGTGACTAAGCAATGACTACAGAGGAAAAGGCTAGAAAGAGCAATGGGAAGTGTAATGTCATCTACTGACTCCTCTTCCTGAGCTGTTAGGTGAGGATTTGAGGTGAATTTTGAAGGAAGCGGGGGAGAGGGGGCCAGAGGTGACAAGGGATAGCTTTCTCGATGTGGAGGACAGCTGACCAGAAGGCACAGAGATAAAAAGCAGAGCATCTTGTCACTAAGGTCCCTGATGCAGAGGAAAAGCAGGAGGGGATAGAAGATAAATCTGACTCTAGAGGCCACAGAGAAATTTAGTTAGCAAAAGGACGGACATGGCTGGGCCTGCACTTTAGGGAAATTCTTTAGTGGCTGAATGGCTGGAGGATGCCAAAAGTAGAGCCTGGTGGCAGGCAGCCCCACTGGGAGCTACTAAAACAGTCCCAGGATGAGGTGAGGAGGGCCTGCACTGCCCAGGCTGCAGCGTGAGACTGCAGAAGGGGAAGAATAGGAGGAAAGTTTGGAAGGGAGAAACAAGCGTGGCAATGGATTGGCTTTGGAGGGAGGCAAAAAGGGCATGGAGCTTCAGAGCCTGCATGATGGGAGCCTGCGTGATGGGGAGGATGTTGGGCCCTGGAGTGGAGTAAGGAAACGGACAAGAGGGAAGACTTGGGAGGTGCAGAAGAGGAATTCCATTTGGGACATGCTGAATTTCAGATACCTATAGGGCAACCAGCTTAGGATAGCAACTGACAGTTGGGACGACTGGATTATAGAGGTTATGGCAAGATAAATAGATCTGAAAATAACTTGGATAGAGGGCATCAATTAACCATGGAAGGTGTGATCTGGTTAAACACAGAGACAGAGAAAAATAGAGAGACAGAGAGAGGGAGAGGGAGAGGGAGACAGAGAGACCGAGAGAGAGATGGAGACAGAGAGAAAGAGGAGAGAAAGACAGAGAGAGAGACAGGGAGAAAGAGAGAGAGATGGAGACAGAGAGAGAGAGAGTGAAAGAGGGAGACTGAGTGAAAGAGGAGAGAAAGATAGAGAAAGATTGAAAGAGAGGGAGACAGAGAAACAGAGAGGGAGAGGGAGGGAGAAAGTGAAGGAAGGAAGAGAGTGAAAGAGGAAATAGAGGTAGACACAGCAAGAGTGAGATAGAGGAGAGAAAGAGGGAGAGGGAGACAGAGACAGAGAGGGAGAGAGACAGAGAGGGGGAGAGAGAGAGAGAGAGAGAGAGAGAGAGAGAGAGAGAGAGAGAGAGAGAGAGAGAGAGAGACAGAGACAGGGAGAGACAGTGAGAGAGAAAGGAGAGAGGGAGACAGAGAGAAAGAGAGACAGGGAGAAAGAGAGAGAGATGGAGACAGAGAGAGAGATGGAGACAGAGAGAGAGTGAAAGGGGGAGACAGTGAAAGAGGAGAGAAAGATAGAGAAAGATTGAAAGAGAGGGAGACAGAGAAACAGAGAGGGAGAGGGAGGGAGAAAGTGAAGGAAGGGAGTGAAAGAGGAAATAGAGGTAGACACAGCAAGAGTGAGATAGAGGAGAGAAAGAGGGAGAGGGAGACAGAGACAGAGAGGGAGAGAGACAGAGAGGGGGAGAGAGAGAGAGAGAGAGAGAGAGAGACAGAGACAGAGACAGGGAGAGACAGTGAGAGAGAAAGGAGAGAGGGAGACAGAGAGAAAGAGAGACAGGGAGAAAGAGAGAGAGATGGAGACAGAGAGAGAGTGAAAGGGGGAGACAGTGAAAGAGGAGAGAAAGATAGAGAAAGATTGAAAGAGAGGGAGACAGAGAAACAGAGAGGGAGAGGGAGGGAAAAAGTGAAGGAAGGGAGTGAAAGAGGAAATAGAGGTAGACATAGCAAGAGTGAGACAGAGGAAAGAAAGAGGGAGAGGGAGACAGAGACAGAGAGGGAGAGAGACAATGACAGAGAGAGAGACAATGACAGAGAGAGAGAGAGAGAGAGAGAGAGAGAGAGAGAGAGAGAGAGAGAGAGAGAGAGAGAGAGAGAGGAAGAGAGAGAAAGACATGGAGAGACAGTGAGAGAGAGAAAGACAGAGATGGACAGAGAGAGAGGGAAGGAAGTAGGGAGGGAGGAACAGTGTCAAGAATGAAATAAGCATTTATTTAGTGCCTACTATGTGACAGGTGCTATTTTAAGCACTTTACAAACATTTATCTTATTTGATCTTCACAACACCCTTCAAGATGTTCTTATCCTCTGAGACAGCTGATGCAGAGAGGTTAAGTTACTTGCCCAGGATCACGTGGCCAATTTGAACTCAGGTCTTCCAGTCTTCCACACTATCACCTAGCTGCCTCTCACCCTCTGGGGACACCTGTGGAGAGTGGCCTGGAGGAAGAAGCATTAAAGGAGACAGAAGAGGAGCGCTTAGGCAGGTAGGGGAAGCAGCAGCAATGAGCTGTATCACAAAAGTCTGGAGAGGAAAGGGGATCCAGGAGAAGACTGTGAGGAAGTCAAAGAAAATGAGATTTGAGGTCACTGGATTTGCCAATGAGATCATGGGTAACGGGAAAGAGAGCAGTTTCAGTGAATGATGAGGTATGAAGTCAGTGAAGAGTGTTTAGAAGAGAGCGATGAGAGGACGTGGAGGCCCAGGTTGTAGACGACCTTACCAAGGAGAGTGGCCACAAAAAGGGAGGAGAGGTTGAGAGGTAGCAGGGAAGGAGGGTCAAGTACAGGCTTTTCCAGGATGGGGAAGACATGGGTATGGAGGCAGTAGGGAAACAGGAATATATTGAAGATATGTGAGTGAGAATGATGGGAGAAGCCATTGAATGGGGAAGGCAAGGACGCATAGGCTCACCCATTAAAAGGGATTTGTCTTGGCAAGGAGAAGTGTGGGAGCCAAGGTGAGCTGGAGTTTGATGCTATCTGGTCCTCCAGAGTCCTCTCCCAGCAAACATGGAGCTGAAGCTAAGTGGAATCTGCACTTCCATAGCACTGATAACTCTGAAAAATCCCCAGCAGAAACAAAAAGAGAATCTTGGGACAATGGCAAAGATGACCCAGTCTACTCCGCCCCGAGTGGCTGGAAGCTGAGGTTAAGACAGCCCAGTATCCAAAAACAGAGGGCCAAACTCCTGGCACATCAAAGAAAAATGTCCACATACTCCTTCCGTGCTGAGCGTTGGTAGACCTGATGGCAGTAGTGAAATCACTCTATGCCTTTTCCCCTATCGGCAAAAATAGTCAGAAACTATTTATATCACAGTGGAAACCTGAGAAGATCCCTCACGTCCCATTCAAAGTCTTTGAGGCTTCGGGGCTCCGGGATGACTTGGACCTGCACCTGCTAGCTTGGTCTTCTGTTGGACTGAGTACTTGTGTTTATCTGTGGAGTCACATACATCCCAAGTGGCCAGACTCTTTGCCTGGGTGACAAAGGAGATCCCGTAACTTCCGTGGGCTGGTATGAAAGACGGAACCTCTCAGCAGTTGGTACACAGAGAGGCCTTGTGCGGGTCCAGGATGTAGACACTGAGAAGAAAGTGGCCATGATGGAGGGCCGCATAGGCAGGGTCAGCTCATTGGCCTGGAACGCAGATCGGATTTTTTCTGGGAGCAGAGACAGAAGGATCCTGTAAAGAGATTTGGGTATGCCCCCTGCGGTCTCAGCGCTGGCTGCGAGGTCAGGTGTGTGGGTTGAAGTGGTTCCCAGATCACCGGCCGCTGGCCTCAGGTGGAAACAACAACAAGCTGCTGGTCTGGGATGCCCTCAGCTTGAAGCCCCTCCAACAGTACTATGTACTGCTAAGGCAGCTGGGAAAGCCATTGCGTGGTCTCCCCACCAGCATGGCCTGTTAGCAGCTGACTGCTGCATCCCATTCTGGAACAGCCCCTCCAGCTTCTCAGGTGTGCAACCTGGCCCGGTCCAGACAAGACAATGAACGAGTCAGCACTCATGGCCACTCAGACAACCAGATTGTCTTCTGGAAGTAACCCTCCCTAAACCAAATAGCCAGTCATAGGACTTTGCCTTTGAGTTTTGTGCATGGCAGTGTCTCCTGATGGACAGGCCATTGTTCCAGGGGCTGGAGATAAGAGTCTGAGGTTTGGGAACGTTTTCCGTAAAGCCTGCTCACCAAAGGAATCTGGATCTGTCCTCAGCCTCTTCAGTAGAATCCAGTAACTTTCCACCTTCCATTCCCAACCAGGATCATACTATGTCCACACAAGGAAAAATCATTGTTTCTCATCAGTGTCCACAGAACCCCAATGCTCAGCAGGAAGGAAAAAGGGGTCAGTGGGCAAATGGATCTGGGGAGATCTCCAAGGTCATTGTTAGGTGGACATGGCTCAGTAGTATTTAGGAAGAACACAAGGTCGAGGGCAAGCATTCTGAATTTATGAACCCATTCTTCTCAAAGGACAGGGGAGAACTGAACTGGATGGATCTCCATTGAAACTTTCTGCAAAAACCAGCAAAGCTTGAGCACAGGGTTTTCTCTTTTGCTTCAGCTTCTGGGAAGAGACAAACAAACTTTCTTTTTGTTGCTGTTGCCTAGAAAGAAATGTTGGGAACACTGGGAAGGCTTGCAGGCAGCATGTCCCCTCAGACTAAGAGCAGCCCAAGCTTCTCCATTTAGATGGGCTGCCCTGGAAGCTCCTTCTTATGTGGAGCCTTTTAGAAAAAGCATTTTTGTTGCCTAGGTGAAGTCTTCTTCCTTTTGTACTGGGTAAGCTAAAGGAGGAACCTTGGGGTGGGCACTTGGGGTGGGTTTCATGTCACTTAAAGAAAGGGACCAGTTCTTCTGTTCCCAGCACCCCGGCCTCCTGTGGAAGGTTTCCCCTCAGTCCTGCAGTGGATTGAGCCTCCATCCCTGGCATGGTCCTCTTGATTTCTCCCTTAGCAGCTGCTGGCAGTCAATAGACTCAGCCCTATCATGGGGATGGGGTCTAGGGTCCCTGAGGGAAGAGGTTCTGGAGGACAGGTCTCCAGAGTGACTAGGGGCTGAGGGATCTCCTTAATGAAGGGTTAGGGAGCCCTGCCATACCCAGAAACGTGTTCTTTAGAGCCAATCACATTCAGCTAGAAGGCAGGAGCTAGCTCCTACGAAGGAGAAAAGGGCGACTTTGGCGTCCAACGTGGGCTTTCAACTCAACCCCTCATCAATCAGCCTGCCAATCCATGAAAAAATAGGTATAAATTCTGGAGAGCAATTTGGAACTATGCTCAAAAAGTTGTCAAACTGTGCATACCCTTTGACCCAGCATTGCTGTTATTGGGATTATATCCCAAAGAAATACTAAAGAGCGGAAAGAGACCTGTATGTGCCACAATGTTTGTGGCAGCTCTTTTTGTAGGGGCTAGAAACTGGAAGATGAATGGATGTCCATCAATTGGAGAATGGTTGGGTAAATTGTGGTATATGAAGGTTATGGAATATTATTGCTCTGTAAGAAATGACCAGCAGGAGGAATACAGAGAGGCTTGGAGAGACTTAATCAACTGATGCTGCGTGAAATGAGCAGGACCAGAAGATCGCTATACACTTCAACAACAATACTGTATGAGGATGTATTCTGATGGAAGTGGAAATCTTCAACATAAAGAAGATCCAGCTCACTTCCAGTTGATCAATGATGGACAGAAATAACTACACCCAGAGAAGGAACACTGGGAAGTGAATGTAAATTGTTAATACTACTGTCTATCTGCCCAGGTTACTTATACCTTCGGAAGCTAATAATTAATGTGCAACAAGAAAATGGTATTTACACACATATATTGTATCTAGATTATATTGTAACACATGTAAAATGTATGGGATTGCCTGTCATCGGGGGGAGGGAGTGGAGGGAGGGAGGGGATAATTTGGAAAAATGAATAAAAAAAGAAAAAAAGAAAAAAGAAAAAAAAAAGAGAAAATAGGTATAAGTGCCTGCCTGCTATGTGTACTGGGCACACACATATAAAGAATAAAACAATCTCCGGGGTTTGGCAGTTTGGACATGAGTTAGCCTGTGTGCCTTAGGACCTAGAGGGGTCAACTAGAAGGCAGGAACCAGCCCTGGAGGGGAAAGTTTTGACAATAAACTCGGGGCTTTCTCAGTTCCTGAGCTCAACCCACAATGGCCTAACTTTCTGGTAGAGTATTCCACTGGGCCATGTTCCTCTTTTGTAGCCTCTTCTTTTGGGAGCTAAACAGAGACGATTTGGGGGCATTTGTTTTTGCCAGAAAACGTGTTTCTTTGTTCTGTGGCTTCTTTGAACCCTCCCATGTGTGTGTGCCAATTTGTGGGGCATGGGGCTTTGTATTGGTATTTGTTGGGCATGGGGGTTTGCTGAATTTTGTGGGTTTCAAGTGTAGGAAATCAACCCCTGATTTTTAACAAAATTCACCTCAGAAAAAACTGGAGACGATAAGAAAGTGGACTAACCCCTTAAATGTCCAGAGGAACCCAGAGATTTTCAAGGGGAAATGAGTGAGTGTACACATTATTTTTGTGATTTTTAAGTTTTACTTAAAAACAAATTGTATTAAAACTTTCCAGCTGAGGCAAGGCATTTCTTCTCACACAAACTAGGGGTAGAAAGGAGAGCATTCTCTCAATGGCATCAGTCTCTCACATGTCCCTCACCGTCAGCCACTTCATGAAGTTCTTGGGCAATCCAGGGGAAGTCCACCAAAGCCTGGGAGATCCCTTCCAGGTCTGGCATCACTCTGTGACTATGGGGAGATTTAGCTAACTGCCCAAGGATATCAGAGAGACTTGTGGGTATAGGGAGGAGTAGGAAGAAATATATTTATATTTGAGTATTTAAATGTACATATTTTGTTATTCTTTTTATCAGTGATAAAAACCAATCCTTGCTTTGTTCCCAACCTCCGACCTAGACAGTTGCCAATGGAATTGTACAAGTTCAAGAAATTGTCCTTAGAAAAAATATGTTATGGGTTATGAGCTTGTATACTGAGCAACTAGGTGGTGCTGCATTGGATAGAGAACTATGCTTGGATTCAGGAAGACTCATTTTCATGAGTTCAAATCTGGCCTCAGACACTTACTAGCTATATGACTCTGGATAAGTCACTTAATCCTGTTTGCCTCAGTTTCCTTATCTGTAAAATAAACTGAAGAAGAAAATGGCAAACCATTTCAGCTTCTCTGCCAAGAAATCCCCCCGAAAAAAAAGGGATTACAAAGAGAAAGACATGACGGAAACAACTAAATAACAACCACCACAAAGTTTAGGGGTAGAAGTGGAAGCTGTATGGATGCCTGGGTGCTTGTATAGAATGCGGTGTCATTTACTGTTCCAAGCAATTAGCTTTCCAGTATGAGTTGAATTCAACTTGTAAATGAACCATCACTTACAAAATGAAATCATGCATTTTTCTTGTATGACTGGTGACGGTACAAAGGAAAATTTATCATGACAGTCCACAGAAGAAGAGACTTGTGCCACATGTTATATCAGAGGGTGGAGAGTATATATCAAAATCAAAGAGGAACAGATATGAGAGAGGAACTGAAAATAAAAGATAAAACCAAAAGCAAAAAATGTATTAATCAAATAGTATAAGTTCTTCATATAAAGTAATGTAATTGGCATTGAGCCAATTGCAATTTTTTAAAAAGTGTATTTAGTGTTTTTGTCTTCTGATAACCCCTCCAACACTGAATATTCCTACTTTTTTGTCATCTTTGAATAACCAAATGAATTAAAAAGTGTTTACTAAGCTTTCTATGCACCAAGAACTAAATGACCTCTGTGACCTATTTCTCTTTTGTTGGATCTTCATCCATGTTCCATCTCTAATTATGGTTTTTCCCCCCCAGTGTCCCCTTCTCTTCTCCTACATTCTCTCCCTTGGTGATCACATCAGCTCCTATGGATTCAGTTATCATCTTTATGAAGATGTGAACCAGATTCTCTTCTAAATTGTGGCATTTCCAACTTTTGAACATTTCAAAATGAGTTTTCCATTAGCCATCTCAAACTCAAGCAAGTCCAAAATGAAACTCTTTTCCTTTAAACCCATCCCTTCTCCTCATTTCCTTAGTTCTCTCCAAAAACTGAGTCATCTTTTCAATCACCTCAGAGTCATTCTCATCTCTTCATTTTCTTAGTCTGGTTACCAAGTCTTACAGATTCTAGTTGCTCAAGTTGCAGGATACAAAATAAATCCACAGAAATTATCAGCATTTTATATATTACCAACAAAGTCCAGCAGCAAGAGATACAAAAAGAAATCCCATTCAAAATAACTGGCATTAGTATAAAATATTTGGGAATCTATCTGCCAAGGGAAAGTCAGGAACTATATGAGCAAAACTATACAACACTTTCCACACAAATTAAGTCAGATCTAATCAGTTGGAAAAATATCAAGTGCTCATCAGTAGGCTGAGCAAATATAATAAAAATGACAATATTACCTAAATTAGTCTACTTATTTAGTGCCATACATTGGTAATTATTTTAATGATCTAGAAAAAATAATAACCAAGTCCATCTGAAAGAACAAAAGGTCAAGAATTTCAAAGCAATTAATGAAAAAAATGCCAATGAAGGTGGCCTAGCTGTGGCAGACCTGAAACTATATTATAAAGCAGAGGTCATCAAAACCATTTGGTACTAGCTAAGAAATAGAGTAGTCGTTCAGGGTAATGGGTTAGGATCACAGGACAAAATAATCAATAACTATAGCAATCTACATATTATTATTATTATATTATGTATATTATATTATTATTTGTTTGACAAACCCCCAAATCCCAGATTTTGTGATAAGAACTCACTATTTGACAAAAACTGCTGGGAAAATTGGAAATTAGTATGGCAGAAACTAGGCATTGACCCACATTTCACACTGTACACCAAGATAAAATCTAAACAGTTTCATGATTTAGACATAAAGAGTGATATAAGCAAATTGGAGAATGACTGGATAAGTTATGACATGTGAATTTATAATGGAGTATTCTTGTTCGTTAAGAAATTATGAGGAGCAAAAAGTTATCAAACTGTGTGTACCCTTTGATCCAGCAGTGCTACTACTGGGCTTATATCCCAAAGAAATACTAAAGAGAGGAAAGGGACCTGTATGTGAAAAATGTTTGTGGCAGCCCTTTTTGTAGTGGCTAGAAACTGGAAAATGAATGGATGCCCATCCATTGGATGAATAAATTATGGTATATGAATGTTATGGAATATTATTGTTCTATAAGAAACAACCAACAGGATGATTTCAGAGAGGCCTGGAGATACTTGCATGAACTGATGCTGAGTGAAATGAGCAGAACCAGGAGATCATTATACACGGCAACAACAAGATTATATGATGATCAATTCTGATGGACGTGACTCTCTTAACAATGAGATGATTCAAACCAATTCCAATTGTTTAGTGATAAAGAGAGCCATTTATACCCAGAGAGAGGATTGTGGGAGCTGAGTGTTGACCATAACATAGCATTCTAATTCTTTCTGTTGTTGTTTGCTTGCATTCTGTTTTCTTTCTCAGTTTTTTCCTTCTTGATCTGATTTTTCTTGTGCAGCAAAATAACTGTATAATGATGTATACCTATATTTGTATACCTATGGATTTAATATATACTTTTAACATATTTAACATGTACTGGACTACCTGCCATCTAGGGGAGAGGGTGGGGAGGAGGAGATAATTTGGAAAAAAGGCTTTGCAAAGGTCAGTGTTAAAAAATTACCCATGCATATGTTTTGTAAATTAAAAGCTTTAATAAAAAAAAATGATGGGCAGTCTAATTTCAGAAAAGCCTGAAAAGATTTACATGAACTGATGCTGAGTGAAGTGAGCAGAACAAAGAGAACATTGTACATAGTAACAACAAGATGATATGATGATCAACTGTGATGAACTTGGCTCTTCTTAGCGATAAATTGATCCATGACAATTCTAATAGACTTGGGATGGAAAATACCATTCACATCCAGAGAGAGAACTACAGAAGCTGAATGTTAATCAAAGCATATTGTTTTCACCTTTTTGTTTGTTTGATTTTTTCTCATGTGTTTTCCCTTTTGGACTGATTTTTCTTGCACAACAAGTCTAATATAGAAATATGTTTAAGATGATTGTACATGTATAACCTTTACCAGATTATTTGCTATCTTGGGGAGGGGGAAGGGAAGGGAGGGAGGGAGAAAAATTTGGAACACGTCTTACAAAAACGAATGTTGAAAAGTGTCTTTACATCAATCTGGAAAATTAAAATATTATTGAGAAAAACTTTTAGAACCTAGTTCAAACCTACCTTTCCAGTCATTATATATGTCCCCATACATTGTACCGGCTGTTCCCAACATCTGGAATGCTCTCCCTTTCTACCACTGTTTCTCAGAATCCCCAAATTCTCTAAAGTGTCACCTCCTCTGCACATGGACCTTTCCTGATTCTGTCCCAGCTGTTCTTAACTCTCCTGCCCTCAAATTATCTCATATTTTACTTTGTGATTTATCTGTATAAATGTTAGTTCCTTTTGGTAATACTGTAAGTTTTAGGGGAAGGGGAAAGAAGAACTGGCTTTTGTTTTGTTCCCTAGAATAAGTGCTTTCTTAATAAGTTTGTTTGGTGATCAAGGGTGAATCTCGAGGCAATGTATAATGGGAGAGAGAAGATATGAGCCATCTGATCATTTGGTAAAAGTAAGGAATCACAAATGGACAGATGACCAGATGGACAGATGGTACATGGATGATACCCAAAAATAAAAAGTTTCTCTTAACATCTCTATAGACGAATTTCACAAAAAAAGAGAGCCTGGAAAAGCTGCAGTTTGTACTGAGAGAAAGAGAATGAATGCCCATATTGATGAGGTTCCAGATGTCTAGATTTGAATTCTCTTAAAAAAGGATTTAAATAACTTGTCATTGAACAAAACCAAAATGTCAGGGAAAAGGCAAGAATTCACTTTAGTTCTTCCTAAAACCCTTCCAAACAACCTTAAATAATGCCTCAAACCAAATTCTGGGACAGCAGAACCCACAAAAGGACAGAGCGAAACAATTTTTCAGCTCAAGCTGGAAACTTAGAAGGTTGACAAGAAAAGTCTGTTGCACCAGTGTAAGAATAAAGTGCAATCCAGCAAGGCAGCACCAGCACAGTCCATGCCCCAGTAAACCAACAGAAGGGCAATTGTTGGAGGAGATGGGAGAAAACTGAGACACTGATGCATTGTTGGTGAAGTGCTGACTCAACCATTCTGGAGAGCAATTTGGAAGTAGGTCCAAGGACTATAAAACCATGCATATACCCTTTGACCCAGCAATACCACCCAAATTGGATTTTATGAAATAGGAAACAAATTGATATATACAAAAAATATTTCTAGCAACTCTTTAAGGGATAGCAAAGAATTGCAAATTGAGGAAATGTCCATAAATTGGGGAATGGCTAAACAAATTGTTGTATATAATTATGATGGAATACTATTGTGTTATAAGAAATGACCAACAGAATGTTTTTAGAAAAGCCTGAAAAGACTTACAAGAACTGATACAAAATGAAATGAACAAAATCAAGAGAACATGGTACACAGCTAAACTTCTTAAACTGTGGCTTGGGACCCCATATGGTATGACAAAAAAAAATTGGCAATAATAAAAGGTTTTACAAGGATCAAAAATTATTTCAAAATCAAACATAATGAATCTGAGATGTTCTTGGCAGCACTTGCTTCTGTTGCATCGAGCAAGTTCACTACAATCTTAGTTCTGAACACACGACATGCGCACTTTTCACTGTGCATACCATCACACCACAACACCAACACTGCCAGAAACAGCTCAGCTCTTATTTTAGACTACTATGTTATGAGTTGTAGTGTTTTTACTGTACATACCTAATTTTCTGCTCTTAAAGAAACATCATAGTTTAATTACAAAAAAAAGGCTTTTAATATTTTTCTATCATCATCCCTCAGCATATAAGTATCAAATTAGTGTATCTTTGGATTGTATTGTTAGAATATTTGAATTTTAAAATTGCTACTATCTCCTTCTTTTACAGAAACATAAGTATTCAATTTCACCAAGTAAAGGCAAAAACCCTTTAATAATATTTCTCCACCATCACTATGTGTATGTGTATGAACATCATTTTTTAAAAATTAAGCACAAATATAATTCCATAAACTAAAGATAGTGTTTATTTGAGAAATTATTAGAAACATTTTATTGGTATTTTAGGATAAAAATAGTTTTGTTATGATACTTAAATTAAATTTAGACAAAAGAGGAAAAAATATTGATGACGATGTAGCAGAGTCTTTGCGACCAGGTTGTAGTACACCTGAATTGCCAAGAAAAAGAAAATATGCTGAATCACTTTTACAATATAGATTTACTTCTAATAATAATAGTGTGGGAAAATCTTTTTGCTTCATTTGTAATGAAGTTTGGGTTGTGGAGAACATTAAGCCAGACAAACTAAAATGATATCTTAATACCAATTATTCAGCATACAGTGTACAATAAACTAAAGAAATATTTCGAATGATTCTTTAAAACAAAGAAAAACAATGTTTTGAGAAATGTGTTACTGTCAACGAAAAGTATTTACTTGCATCTTATGAAGCTTCTTATTTAATTGTGAAAACTAAAATGTCCTATGCAATGAGAGATCTTGTGCTACCATTAGCTATTAAAATGTCAGAAATAGTTCTTGGGGAAAACTACAGGGATAAAATTTGAAAAATTCCTTTATCAAATGATATTGTTTCCAAAAGAATTTCTGAAATTAATAATAATCAATTCCAGCAGCTTATTACCTGATTTAAGGGCAGCCCAAAATGTGCAAATAAGTTAGATGAAACAACATGGTACAGTTGTTACTTTATATAAGATACATTGATGAAGGAAGCATACATGAGGAAATATTGTTTTGTTGTCCTTTGGAAAGATACATAAAAGGGAAAGATATATAAGATATCTTAAGATCTTAAATCCAATGAATTTTTCACAAAGGTTTACAGTAGAAAAATTGCATTGGAGTCTGCATAGAAAGTGCTAGATAAAGGATGGAAGAGAATGTTGTATTTGTAGCAAAAATTTAAGCTGGTGGCAAAAAACATATCCATTGGGAGGCCCTCATAGCCAAAAAAAACCCATATAATTAGAATTAGATGTTGTTCTTGTTAGATCTTGGTACTATCAGAATCATTAACTTGTTTAAAAAGTTGAGCCCTTAACAATCAATTGTTTTCAAACATCTGGAAAGACATAGCCTCTGATTACAAAAGCTAATTACTACATGCAGAGGTAAGATGGCTCTCAAGAGCTTGAAGTTTAAACAGATTATTGAAATTGAAAAATGAAGTTTTTATATTTTTGACAGAGCAGACATCCAATTTTGTTCATTTTTTTTGTAATGACTTATGAATTTCAAGTGTTATTTGTGAGATATTTTCAAAGAACTCAATGGTTTAAGCATTGTCACTTCAAGGAAAAATTATAACATATTTATGTTAAAAGATAAAATTGTAAGTTTTACTAAAAAAAGTTAACATGTAGAAGAATATAGTGGAAATTACTCTTTAGAAATGTTTATAGCTACATATGATTTTATAATTGACAATACATTTCTCAAAGATTTAATTGTAAGAGTTATAACTGATCATCTGAAATGCCTGGAGACACAATTTCAGAAACACTTCCCTTCAAATTTTGATTCTAAAAAACTAAGTTAGGTTCATAAGCCATACTCAATTGAAATTTTTAAAATGTCAGCCATCTTCAATTAAAAGTTCAAGAAGTCACCAAATTATCAAGCAACACAGGTTTTAAACTTGAGTTTTCTAAACAAAACAAAATAAAAAACTCATTAAATGAATTTTATCTTGGAACTAGGATGGAATTTCCAACAATTTCTGAAATGGCCCTAAATATACTTGCCATTTTTTTTAAATTTTCCAAGTCTATTTTATTCAAAGAAACAATAAACAAAAAGAAAAACAGAAAAAACAATATGAAACAAAACAAAAAATTATCATATGCCCAGCAGAACATCAAGGAGGATTCAAAATATCTAATACCAATTTAAGAAAGTATATATATTAATAGAAGAAATTATATTCGTGAGTGTGTCTTTACTTGCTTGTAAATTGTTCTTTTGTTTTCTCCTTGCATACTTTACTTACTTTATTCTTTCCCCTCCTTCATTTCTCCACCCCCAAACAAGTTATAATTCAAAAAGGATATATTTATGTATACATATATAGGTATATACATACACATACACACTCACATACACACATATCCCACATACACACGTCTTTCCTATCCCTGCTTATTCATTCAATTCTGCTCCTTGAGTTGGCTTACCATTACTTAACCCCCCCCAGAAATCTCAACCTTGTCTTCTTCCTTCACCCTTCACTTCCCCATTCACCTATCCCTCCCCCCCTTATTTCTTTATAGAGTTCATGGTATGTATGTAGTGCTGCCTATTGAACCCATTCCCGATGTGAGTAGATTTTTAGAACTACAAGCCCTCTTACCCCATCTAATGCCTCTGTGTCTATTCTTCCTTTGCACCTCATTTATAAAACATGATTACATCTTTTTTACCTTTAGTCTGCCAATCTTTCTTTTGAGCTGACCCTATTATTGGTGTAAATCTTAAACATAAAGTTTCCTATGTAAAAAAACAAAACAAAACAAAACAATTTGTCCATGTTTAAACAGTTTGTCCTTGTTGAGTTCCTTAAAATTGCTCTTTGATATTGACTCTTATATGTTAAATTTTCTGTTAAATTCAGGTTTGGTTGATAGAAAGTCCTGAAAATCTGCAAATTTGTTAAATGCATACTTTTTCTCATTGAAAATGACAGATAATTTTGCTGGATATGATATTTTTGGCTGCAAGCCTAATTCCTTTGCTTGTCTATAGATATGATTCTAAGTCTTTTGTTGTAGCTGCTTATAAGTCTTGTACAATTCTAATTGTAGCTCCAGTATATCTGAATTGTTTTTTCTTGTTTCTTGCAAAATTTTCTCTTTGATCTGGGAGTTTTGAAATTTGACAATAATATTCCTATGTGTTTTCCACAAAGGATCTCTTTGAAGTGGCAATTAGTGGGGGGTTTTTATATTTCTATTTTCCCCTCATGTTCTATCACTCCAGGACAATTTTCTAGGATTATTTCCTGCATTATTGTGTCAATGTTCTCTTTTTGGTCACAGTTTTCAGATAGTCAAGTTATTCTTATATTTTCTCTTCTTGATCTGTTCTCCAGATCTGTTGTTTTTCTCATGAAATGTTTCACATTCTGTTCTATTTTCTCATTCTTTATATTGGTCTCATAGCTTCACTGGTTTCCCCTTGTCTGATTCTAATTTTCAGAGTAATTTTCATCTTTGAGATTCTGTACCTCCTTTTTTTAAATTGGTTAACTTTTTTTCATAATCTTGTTTCTCTTGGATGGTTTTTATTTTTCCTTTACTTTTTCCTCAATGTCTCTCATTTGATTTTTAAATTCTTTTTTGAGTTCTTTTATAATTCTCTCTGGACAGAGGGCCACTTAATGTTACTCTTTTGAGTAGGAGAAGCTTTTCACTTCAGTGTCCTCCTCTGAAGATGAATCTCAGTCTTCTCTGTTCCTATAAGATGTTTCAATGATGGGGTTATTTCTTCTCTGCCAATTCATTTTTTAAATAAGAAGTATTCATGTAAGCATCTCTAACAGTGGAGTGGGGAAGGGCTTCAAACTTCCCCTCAGCTCTCTACCCTGACCAGGAACCCCAAACTAAGAGCTCCTCACTCCTGCGAGTCCCCACAGCCAGAAGCATCCCCACACCGCTGCTTCTGTACTCACCAGGCACTAGTTCCTTCTCCCTCAGGAGCTCATCTCAGCAGAATATCTGGGCCTGGTGCTTCCAATCAGCTGAGGTTCACTCTGTCTTGCAGGACTCAAACCCCCACTCGACAGACCATCAGGGAGAAGAGACTGTCTGTGGCTCCTCCTGAGACTCCAGCCACAACCAGATAGCTAGAGAGATCCCCACTTGATGTTTCTGGGGAGCTAGCCTGGAGGTGTTTGCACTTCAGACAGATTAATCCCTCCCAGAGTCGATCTTGTCAAGTTATATCTAGAGGACCTCTGTTCTGCCCCAAGTCTTCTTGTTTTTTCACCAGTCTATGTTCACCCTGAGGCACAAATGTGTTCTATTTGTGGGGGAAATCGGGAAAGCTTGAAATTTACCAACCTACTCTGCCATCTTTCCAGAATCCTCTCTGCCATTTTTGTAATACATAATTATGCAAAGCTGCCTTCTCAGCATTGACAATTATAAAATCAAAATATCACTCAACTCTGATAAACACCAAAGATGCTCTATGTCCTGAAGTAGCAAATATTCTGCCAATATTTAATTCTTTATGTAAAAATAAGTAAGCACCTCCATCTTGATAAAAAATGCAAATTCGCTTTTGTCTTTAATAAGTGGTAAAATTATATGTATACTAAAATTGTTTTTAAATAGATTTTAAATTATTTATTATCAGTAAGTGTTTGACTTGTATACCTATTTTATATACCTATATACTAGAGGTCATGTAAAAATTTCTTAGGCAAAAAATGGGAAAAGTTTAAGAAGCTTTGGTATACAACAATATTGTATGATGATCAACTGTGAATGATGGCTGTTCACAACAAAGCAATGATCCAAGACAATTATAAAGGACTTATAATGAAAACTATGGTCCATCTCCAGAGAAAGAATTAATGGAATCTGCGTGAATATTGGAGAATACTTTTTTCTTTAATTCCTTTATTTTTCTTGGATTTTTTGCCTATGTTTTCTTTCACAACATGACTAACTTAGAAATATGTTTTGCATGACTGCACAGTATATAACCGATATCAAATTGCTTGCCTCCTCAGTGGGAGGGAAGGGAAGAGAGGGATGGAAAGAGAGAATTTGGAACTCAAAAACTTTTAAGAAGAATGTTTAAAATGTTTTTAAATGGAATTGGAGAAAAATAAAATATTAAATTTAATAAAATTTAAAAAATAATAAATGACTTCTCATTTCCTAGGGGCAGGGAGGAATGAATATCTCTGAGGTCTTACCTGGAAATAGAATTAATAGGAACAAGGAAATTCCTTGACTCTTCCCCCAAAGCAAGGTAATAATAATAGTTGGCCTTTCCCTAGCACCTGCAAAATGATATGTGTGTGTATATTATGATGTGTATATATGTATAAAAATACATACACACACACACATATATATATATATATATATATATATATATATATATATACATTCTGATATGTGTGAATGAGTATGCATATGTGTATACATAAATACATGTATAAATACATATTCAAATATATGTATGTGTGTGATGTTACTTGATCTTTACCACAACCCTAGGAGAAAGGATCATAAGATCAACAAGTTAGAGAAAGAAGAAATCTTACAGCAAAGGAAACTGAGTCCCAAAAAGGTGAAGTGACTTGCCCAGGATCACTCAGCTGAAATTCCTGAGATATTATACAAGTCCAGATCTTCCTAACTCTAAGTCCAGCACTATCTACTATATTTTTGCTATCTTTTCCAATTTTTTCTATTTTGGAGATGAGGAATTTGAGGCTGAGAAACTGCAAGTCACTTGCCCATAGACACATAGCTAGTAAGTGTTTGAGGCAAGATTCAAACTCAGGTCTTTCCTGACTCTGAGGCCATCTCGTTAACCATTCTGCCATCTTGATACTGCAGATGAATGAAATCTTTCTCATTACAGGAACTTTTACTTCAAGATAACTTTTTTTTCTTTTAATATACATGTGTAATATTTTATTTTTCCCTAATTACACATAAAGACAATTTTTAACCTTCATTTTTTAAAATTCTGTGTTCAAAATTCTCTCCCTCCTTCCCCTCCCTTCCTTGAGAAGAAAAGCAATTGGATATGTTACACGTGTGCAGTCTATATTTCCATCTTAGTCATGTTGTGAAAGAAAACACAACCAAAAAGAAAAAGAAAGAAAACAAGACAATGTTTGAAAAAGTACACTTCAGTCTCCATCAGTTCTTTCTCTAGGATGAATAGTATTTTTCATGATAAGTCCTTCCATCATTATCCTTGGCTCACTGTATTGCTGACAATAGCTGTCACTCATAGTCAAATGGCGTACTATATTATTATGTACAATATTCTCTTAGTTCTGCTCATTTCCCTTTGCATCAGTCTATATACATCTTTCCAAGGTTTTCTGAGAACATCCTGCTCATCATTTCTTATAGTACGATAATATTCCACCACAATCATATACTACAACTTGTTCAGCCATTTCCCAATTGATTGGTATCCCCTGAATTTCCAATTTTTTTTTACCACCACTGAAAGAGCTGCTGTAAATTTGGAACCATGCCCAAAGGGTTATCAAACTGGGCATACCCTTTGATCCAGCACTGTTTCTCCTGAGCTTATATCCCAAAGAGATTTAAAGGAAGGAAAGGGACCCACATATGCAAAAGTGCTTGTGGCGGCCCTTTTTGTAGGGTCAAGAAAATGGAAGCTAAGTGGATGCTCAACAGATGGAGAATGGCTGAACAAATTGTGGTATATGAATGTTATGGAATATTATTGTTCTGTAAGAAACAATAGGATGATTTCAGAGAGGCCTGGAGAGACTTACATGAACTGATGCTGAGTGAAATGAGCACAGCCAAGGGAATATTGCACAAAACAACAACATTATGTGATGATATCGACTGTGATGGCCCTTTTCAGCAATGAGGTGATTCAGGCCAATTGCAATAGCCTTGTGATGGAGAGAGTCATTTGCATTTAGAGATAGGACTGTGGGAACTGAATGTGGATCACAACATAGTATTTTCACTTTTGTTGTTTGCTTGCTTACTTTTTTCTTTCTCATTTTTCCCTTTTGATCTGATTTTTCCTGTGCAGCATGATAAATGTAGAAATGCATTTAGAAGAATTGTGCATGTTTAACCTATATAGGATTACTTGTTGTCTAGGGGAGAAGGTAGTAGGGAGGGAGGAAAAAAATTGGAACACAAGGTTTTGCAAGGATGAATGTTGAAAATTATCATTGCATGTATTTTGAAAAATAAAAAGCTATTATAAAAATGTTTTGAGTTCTACCCTTCCCTGCCTTCCTGTCCCTCCACAGATAGTAAAGAATCAGATATAGGTTATACATATGCAATCATGTAAAACATTTTTGAACCAGTTTCAAAAAGAGTAAGGTTTAAGTGCTTCTCTCTACCTCCCCTATTTTCTTTTCCACTGTAAAAGCTCTTTCATACCTCTTTTATGAGATTATATATATACATATATATATATATGTATATATATATATATATATTCCTTCTAACTAGCCTAATAATAAGAAAGTTTTTAGGAATTACAAGTATCATACTCCCATGCAGAAATGTAAACAGTTTAACCTAGTTGAATCCCTTCTGATTTCTCTTCCCTGTTTATCATTTTAAACTTCTCTTGAGTCTAGTATTTGGATGTCAAATTTTTTATTCAGCTCTGGTCTTTTTATCAGGAATTCTTGAAAGTTCTCTATTTCACTTAATATCTATTTTCCCCCAAAGGACAGTTTTGTTCAGTAAATAATTCTTGGTTATAATCCTCACTCCTTTATCCTTTGGAATATCATATTCCAGGCCCTCCCATCCTTTGATGTAGAAGCTGCTAAATCTTATTTTATCCTAATGGTGGCTCTGCAATATTTTTGGCTGCTTGCAATATTTTCTCCTTGACCTGGGAGTTCTGGAATTTGAGTACAATATTCCTAAGAATATTCATTTTGGGATCTCCTTCAAGAGGTAATCAATGGATTCTTTCAACTTCTATTTCACCCTTTGGTTCTAGAATATCAGAGAAGTTTTCCATGATAAAATTTTAACTTAATATTTAGGCTTTTTGATCATAGCTTTCAGGTAGTCTAATAATTTTTAAATTACCTCTCCTGAATCTATTTTCCAGGTCAGTTAATTTTTCCATAATATTGTCCTTTTTTCCATTCTTTTGATTTTGTCTTGTTTCTTGATGTCTCATGAAGTCATTAGCTTCTACTTTCTCAATTCTAATTTTTAAGGAATTATTTTCTTTAGTGAACTTTTGTACTTCCATTTGGCCAATTCTGTTTTTAAAGATGTTCTCTTCAGTGTATTTTGTGCCTGTTTTACCATTTGGCTTGTTCTGTTTTTTTAAGGTGTTATTTTCTTCTGTATTTTTTGCATCTCCTTAACCAAGCTGTTAACTTCTTTTTCATGCTTTCTTTACATCATTCCCATTTATTTTCTCAAGTTTTCCTCTACCTCTCTTATTTGATTTTTTTTGCTGAGGCAACTGGGGTTAAGTGACTTGCCCAAGATCACACAGCTAGGGAGTACTAAGTGTTTGAGACCAGATTTGAACTCAGGTCCTCCTGACTTCAGGGCTGGTGTTCTATCCACTGTACAAACTAGCTGTTCCCTCTTATTTAAGTTGTTAAATTCTTTTTGAGAGAAGATCTAATTCAGTTCCAATTGATCAATTATGGACAGAATCAGCTACACCCAGAAAAGGAATACTGGGAAATGAGTGTAAATTGTTTGCACTTTTGTTTTTCTTCTCAGGTTATTTTTACCTTCTGAATCCAATTCTTCTGGTGCAACAAGAGAACTGTTCAGTTCTGCACACATATATTGTACCTAAGATATACTATAACATATTTAACATGTATAAGACTGCCTGCCATCTAGGGGAAGGGGTGGAGGGAGGGAAGGGAAAAGTCGGAACAGAAGTGAGCACAAGGGATAATGTTGTAAAAAAAAAATTACCCATGCATATGTTCTGTCAATAAAAAGTTATTTTTAAAAAATAAAATAAAATTCTTTTTGAGCTTTTCCAGGAATTCTTATGTGGTCTGAGATCAATTTGCATTTTTCTTTGAGGCTTTGGATATAGCATTTTTGACTTTGTCATCTCTTAGTTTTTGCTTTGATCTTCCCTGTTAGCATAGTGACTTTCTACAATCAAATTCTTTTTTTCTTGTTGTTTGCTCACTTTTCAGGATTATTTCTACTCTGCTGAGGTAGAGGGGATACTGTTTCAAACTTCAGACCTTTCTTGCTGTTTTTCCTCAGAGATAATTTTGGGGATCTGTAAGTTTTCTGAAGTGGTATGATGTAAGAAGTGTCTTTACTATTCTTCTGGCCTATGCTCTGGTCTGTGAATGATCACAAGCATTCTTTTTTGCCCTTGAACTGAGATCAGGGTTCCTGCTCCCTTGCAGCTTCAAACTCTGGCATGCTATTGCTTTTCTTTGCTCTGGGACTGTGATTCAGGACTGTGACCCAGATCTGAGGATGAGCAATGCCACAGCATCTGGTACCCAGTGCCAACAAAGGGACTCTTGTGATCTCCTTCTGACTCCCTTACCATGTGTGGGCTGAGAACTCTGGAAGCTGCTCTGCTTATTCAGTGACCCTCAAGACCTGCTGCTGGTTTCCTATAGTGCAGTTTGTGCTAGTTCAGCCTGCACTGGACTGTGCTCTCCTCTCACCCTGGAGAGATAGACCTTTCATGCTGACCTTCTGAGTTGTCTTGGGCTAGAAAAATTCTTTCACTTTATACTTTTGTGGGTTCTATTGCTCTAGAATTCATTTTGAGGCATTATTTCAAGCTATTTGAAGGGAAATTGGGGAGAGCTTGGGCAAATTCCTGCCTTTCTCTGCTGTCTTGGCTCTGCTCCTCACTTCAGGAAAACTTGATGTGAAGAGTGGGACTTTACAATCACATGTAGATTAAGGGCTGATGACTTGCTTTCCAAAAAAATTGTCCATTTCACAGAAGTCCCCTGTGTTTTCAAAGGATGCAACAGAGTATGGTGGGAAAAGCCCTGGTCTGAGAGACAAAAAATCTGGGCTTTGGTCCTGGCTCTGCCCTCTTCTATGTAATCTTAAGCAAGGCACTTCCTGGATCTCAGTGCTCCCATCTGTATATTGGGGATAAAAAAAAAAATCATGTACTGCCTATTTCCCAGGTCTTAGATACTTTTTTTGCACTTTGGACTTTGTACATCCTCTTGAAATGCCCAGGGTGTAGAAAGGAAGATAGTGTGGTCATATGGTAAGAGTAAAAGATATCTAACGGACAGTCTCCAACCCTGAAGACAGAAATCCCAAAGCCAGAAAGGTTCTAACTTCTGGGAGTCATACTGTAGTGGAAGAGACAACTCAGACAAGGGAATAGTGAACAGGAAGGTTCTAGAGGCTGGATTGGCCTCTCCTGATTGTTATTCCTCCATGCATTTATTTCTTATGACCTCTTATGTACCAGACGCTGTGCATCCTGGGAATAAAAAGACAAAAACAAAACCTTTAGAAGCCGGATCCATCAGTTGAACCTCCTTCCCCTCATTTTCTAGAGAAGGAAACTGAGGTCCAGAGAAAGTAAAGGACAAATTGACTCAAGGTCACACAGAAAGTTGGTCTTCCCTTCAGGACTAGGACTTAGGTCTCCTGCTTCTGGGCCAAGGCTCCTTCCCATTCCCTGCCATGCTTTTCTTATTTACTGGAAAAGCCTCTCAGACTCGCCCTTTCCCCAACTCTCGGCCTCCCCCAGGGCTGCTGGCACTAGCAGGAGCTTTAAGCAAAAACAGTGGGGCAGAGCCCCACTAATATTAAAGGATTAATGTTGGCCTCTCTCCTTTCCCACAGCCAAAGTCCACAAACACTCCTCCCAACTCTGGGGGAATACTGGGGGGAGGAGCAGACTCTCCCTGGGAACCCTGAAGGCCACTGAGCTCTGGTTTGCAGTTTCCTGTGCAGTGGGATAGGTAGGGTGGGGTGGGCCAGGTTGGAGGAGGGGCTGCAAGACTAATGGGAGACTCTCTTTTCCTTTCCCCATACCTGGAAGCTGTTAAGGGACACAGATTTGAAAGAGAAAGAATAGAACATCAGAAAGGTCACACGTTCCGAACAGATAAGGGAGGGACTCAGAGGTGGGGAGGAGAGAGAACAGTGAGCCCCTCATTTCCCCACCAGGAGAGCTCTAGGCCTTGGGAGAGAGCTTTAGGCCTTGGGACTTCTGTGGGACAGGCTGGCAAGTCCTAGAAATATGGAGGTACATGAGAATAGAAAGGAAGGGAGACCTGGGGCAGGGGCTGTGTCTACACATAGCTGCTGAAACCTCGGCCTCTCTCCCCCTTGGCAGGGAGGGGGCATAGGTCGCTGGAAAAGGACTGGCCCAGATCGGAGCTTGTTAGAGAACCCCAGGAGTGGCCCACAGACCTCACCCCCTTCCCAGAGCTAATGGGAACCAGATGTGTGGCTATTTAGTCAGTTCCCAGGGAAGAAGGAAAAGGTTTTGGGGGGCAGAATTCCAGAATTCATTTAACTGATTGAAGGGGGTGGAGGAGGCCTACAATTCTTTTATATATATATATATGTATATATATATATATATATATGTATATATATATATTTATTTATTTATTTATTTATTTATTAATTTTATAATTATAACATTTTTTGACAGTACATATGCATAGGTAATTTTTTTTTACACCATTATCCCTTGTACTCCCTTCTGTTCTGAATTTTTCCCCTCCTTCCCTCCACCCCCTCGCAGGCATTCCCTTACATATTAAATATCTTATAGTATATCCTAGGTACAATAAATATGTGCAGAACTGAATTTTGTTATTGTTATTATTGCAAAGGAAGAATTGTATTCACAAGGTAAAAATAATCTGGGAAGAAAAACAACAACAACAAAAAATGCTCACAGTTTACACTCATTTCCCAGTGTTCCTTTTCTGGGTGTAGCTGATTCTGTCCATCATTGATCAATTGGAATTGGATTAGCTTTTCTCTATGTTGAAGATATCCACTTCCATCAGAATACATCCTCATACAGTATCATTGTTGAAGTGTATAATGATCTTCTGGTTCTGCTCGTTTCACTTAGCATCAGTTGATGTAAGTCTCTCCAAGCCTCTCTGTACTTCTCCTGTTGGTCATTTCTTACAGAACAATAATATTCCATAACATTCCTATACCATAATTTACAACCATTCTCCAATGGATGGACATCCATTCATCTTCCAGTTTCTGGCCACTACAAAAAGGGCTGCCACAAACATTTTGGCACATACAGGTCCCTTTCCCTTCTTTAGTATTTCCTTGGGATATAAGCCCAGTAGTAGCACTGCTGGATCAAAGGGTATGCACAGTTTGATAACTTTTTGGGCATAATTCCAGATTGCTCTCCAGAATGGTTGGATTCTTTGACAACTCCACCAACAATGCATCAGTGTCCCAGTTTTCCCACATCCCCTCCAACATTCATCGTTATTTGTTCCTGTCATCTTAGCCAATCTGACAGGTGTGTAGTGGTATCTCAGAGTTGTCTTAATTTGCATTTCTCTGATCAATAGTGATTTGGAACACTCTTTCATTTAAGTGGAAATAGTTTCAATTTCATCATCTGAAAATTGTCTGTTCATATCCTTTGACCATTTATCAATTGGAGAATGGCTTGATTGTCTGTATATTTTGGAGATGAGGCCTTTATCAGAACCTTTAACTGTAAAACTGTTTTCCCAATTTGTTACTTCCCTTCTAATCTTGTTTGCATTAGTTTTGTTTGTGCAAACCCTTTTTAATTTGATGTAATCAAAATTTTCTATTTTGTGATCAATAACGATCTCTAGTTCTCCTTTGGATACAAATTCCTTCCTCCTCCACAAGTCTGAGAGGTAAACTATCCTATGTTCCTCTAATTTATTTATGACCTCGTTCTTTATGCCTAAATCTTGGACCCATTTTGATCTTATCTTAGCATGTGGTGTTAAATGTGGTTCCATGCCTAGTTTCTGCCATACTAATTTCCAGTTTTCCCAGCAGTTTTTGCCAAATAATGAATTCTTATCCGAAAAGTTGGGATCTTTGGGTGTGTCAAACACTAGATTGCTATTTTTTATTCACTATCTTGCCCTGTGAACCTAACCTATGCGACTGATCAACTAGTCTATTTCTTAGCCAATACCAAATGGTTTTGTGACTGTTGCTTTATAATATAGTTCTAGATCAGGTACAGCTAGACCACCTTCATTTAATTTTTTTTCATTACTTCCCTTGAAATTCTCGACCTTTTGTTGTTCCATATGAATTCTGTTGTTATTTTTTCTAGGTCATTAAAATAGTTTCTTGGGAGTCTGATTGGTATAGCACTAAATAAATAGATTAGTTTAAGGAGTATTTTCATCTTAATTATATTCGCTTGGCCTATCCAAGAGCACTCAATGTCTTTCCAATTATTTAAATCTGACTTTATTTTTGTGGCAAGTGTTTCATAATTTTGCTCATATAATGCCTGACTTTCCTTTGGTAGATAGATTCCCAAATATTTTATACTATCGACAGTTATTTTGAATGGAATTTCTCTTTGTATCTCTTGCTCTTGGATTGTGTTGGTAATGTATAAAAATGCTGAGGATTTATGTGGATTTAATTTGTATCTTACAACTTTGCTAAAGTTCTGAATTATTTCTAATAGCTTTTTAGCAGAGTCTTTGGGGTTCTCTAAGTATACCATGATGTCATGTGCAAAGAGTGATAGTTTGATTTCCTCATTTCCTACTCTAATTCTTTGAATCTCTTTCTTGGCTCTTATTGCTAAGGCTAGCATTTCTAGTACTATATTGAATAGTAATGGTGATACTGGGCAACCTTGTTTCACTCCTGATCTTACAGGGAAAGATTCCAGTTTATCGCCATTACATATGATGTTTACTGACGATTTTTAATATATGCTCAAGTGTTTTTAGTAGGAATGGATGTTGGATTTTATCAAATGCTTTTTCTGCATCTATTGAGATGATCATATGGTTTTTATTAATTTGATTATTAATATGGTCAATTATACTAATTGTTTTCCTAATATTAAACCAGCCCTGCATTCCTGGTATAAATCCTACTTGGTCATAGTGTATTATCCTGGGGATGATTTTCTGCAGTCTTTTTGCTAATATCTTATTTAAGATTTTAGCATCAATATTCATTAAGGAGATTGGTCTATAGTTTTCTTTCTCAGTTTTCAATCTACATGGTTTAGGTATCAATACCATGTCTGTGTCGTAAAAGGAATTTGGTAGGACTCCTTCAATCCCTATTTTTTCAAATAGTTTATATAGCATTGGAGTTAGTTGTTCTTTAAATGTTTGGTAGAATTCACATGTAAATCCATCTGGTCCTGGGGATATTTTCTCAGGGAGTTGGTTAATAGCTTGGTCTATTTCTTTTTCTGAGATGGGACTATTTAGACTACTTACTTCTTCCTCTGTTAATCTGTGCAAGCTATATTTTTGAAGGTATTCTTCCATTTCATTAAAGTTATCGAATTTATTGGCATAAAGTTGAGCAAAGTAGCTCCTAACTATTGTTCTAATTTCCTCTTCATTAGTGGTGAGTTCTCCCTTTTCATTTTCAAGAGTAACAATTTGCTTTTTCTCTTTCCTTTTTTTAATCAGATTTACTAAGGGTTTGTCTATTTTGTTGGTTTTTTCATAAAACCAACTCTTAGTTTTATTAATTAATTCAATAGTATTTTTACTTTCAATTTTATTAATCTCACCTTTTATTTTTAGAATTTCAAGTTTCATGTTTGTCTGGGGGTTTTTAATTTGTTCCTTTTCTAGCAATTTTAGTTGTAAGCCCAATTCATTGACCCTCTCTTTCTCTATTTTATGCAAGTAGGCCTCTAGAGATATAAAACTTCCCCTTATTACTGCTTTGGCTGTATCCCACACATTTTGGTATGATGTCTCATTATTGTCATTTTCTTGGGTGAAGTTATTAATTATGTCTATGATTTGCTGTTTTACCCAATCATTCTTTAGTATAAGATTATTTAGTTTCCAATTATTTTTTGGTCTATTTTCCCCTGGCTTTTTATTAAATGTAATTTTAATTGCATTGTGGTCTGAAAAGAATGCATTTACTATTTCTGCCTTACTGCATTTGATTTTGAGGTTTTTATATCCTAGTATAGGATCAATTTTTTTATAGGTTCCATGAACTGCTGAGAAGAAAGTATACTCCTTTCTGTCTCCATTTAGCTTTCGCCAAAGATCTATCATATCAAACTTTTCTAGTATTCTATATACCTCTTTGACTTCTTTCTTATTTATTTTGTGGTTTGATTTATCTAATTCTGAGAGTGCAAGGTTGAGATCTCCCACTATTATAGTTTTGCTGTCTATTTCTTTTTGCAGCTCTCTTAGTTTTTCTTTTAAGAATTTAGATGCTGCACCACTTGGTGCGTATATGTTTAATGTTGATACTGCTTCATTATCTATGCTACCCTTTAGCAAGATACAATGCCCTTCCTTATCTCTTTTAATTAGATCAATTTTTGTTTTTGCTTGATCTGAGATGAGGATGGCTACCTCTGCTTTTTTAGCTTCACCTGAAGCATAGTAGATTCTGCTCCACCTTTTTACTTTTAGTTTGAATGTATCACCATGTTTCAGGTGTGTTTCCTGTAAACAACATATAGTAGGATTCTGAATTTTAATCCAGTCTGCTAAATGTTTCCTCTTTATGAGGGAGTTTACCCCATTTACATTTATGATTAGAATGACTAATTCTATATTGCTTGCCATCCTGTTAACCCCTGCTTATGCTTTTCTCCTTTTCTTCCCTCTTACCCCCCTACCCAGTATTAAACTTGTGAACACCACTTGCTTTTCACAGCCCTCCCTTTTTAGTATCCCTCCCCCACCTTAAAGTTCCTCTTCCTATTTTACCCCTTTTTCTCACAATTTCTGTATTGCCTTCCCTTTAGCTTACTCCTTCCCTCCCACTTTTCAATGAAGTAGAAAAAGTTTCACCCTGAATCAAATATGTCAATTGATATACACTATGTTCATCTCCCTCCTTTCTTTCTCTCAAATATAATAGGTTACCTTTGCCTCTTCATGAGATGTAGTACCACCACTTTACCCTTTTTTATGATATAATTTCCTTTCCACCTCTAGTTTCTAGGACAAATTATACATGTGTTCTTTACATATCTTTATTACAGAAATATAGTCCTCAAGATTTCTTTTTACATTTTTAGAAATCTCTTGAGTTCTGTATTTGAAGATCAAACATTTTGTGTAGGTCTGGTTTTTTTCATCAAGAATAGATGGAATTCATTTATTTTGTTAAATGTCCATCTTCTTCCCTGGAAAATGATGCTCATTTTTGCTGGGTAAGTTATTCTTGGCTGCATACCAAGTTCCTTAGCCTTTCGGAATATCATATTCCAGGCCCTTCGTTCTTTTAATGTGGACGCTGCTAGATCCTGGGTTATCCTTATTGTGGCTCCTCCATATCTGAATTGTTTTTTTCTAGCAGCTTCCAGTATTTTTTCCTTCGTCTGATGGTTCTTGAACTTGGCCAATATATTTCTTGGCGTTTTGATTTTAGGGTCCCTTTCAGTAGGTGATGGATGAATTTTTTCAATGTCTATTTTACCCTCTGTTTCCAGAACGTCTGGGCAGTTCTCTTTGATAATTTCCTGGAAAATAGTGTCTAGGCTCTTTTTTTCCTCACATTTTTCAGGGAGTCAGATTATTCTCAAATTGTCTCTCCTGGATCTGTTTTCCAGGTCTGTTGTCTTCCCAATAAGGTACTTGACATTCTTTCCAATTGTTTAGTTTTTCTGGTTTTGCTTAACTACTTCTTGGTTTCTTCTTGAGCCATTCATTTCTACTTGTTCAAGTCTAATTTTCAATGATATATTTTCTTCACTCACTTTTTTTATATCTTTTTGTAATTGTCCAATTGAGTTTTTAAGTGAGTTTTTTTCTTCTATGGAATTTTTTTCCATTTCATCCATTTTATTTTTTAGAGAGCTGTTTTCTTTTTCCAGCTCACTAATCCTGTTTTCCTTGGAGTTGTTTACCTTTTCTAATTCACTAATTTTATTTCTCAATGATTTGTTTTATTTATCCACTCTGTCTTTAAATGCGTGGGATGACTTCTCCAGGCTCTCTTGCCAAGCTTCCCTTTCCTTTTCCCATTTCTCTTCTAGCTCTCTTGTGAGAGCCTTTTTGATTTCCTCTATGAGATTCTTTTGTATTGAGGAGCAGCTCATATCCCCCTTAGGGGATTCCTCTGGAGACAATGTGCTTTTAGTGTCCTCACTATTTGAAGTCTGCTCTCTTTCCATAAAGAAGCTATCGATGGTTAGAGCCTTTTTGAATTTTTTGTTCATTTTGTGAGAGCAGGACTCAAAGAAAACAAATTGAAAAGAGAAACAATTGGTCTGTTTTTGGAGGGGCTGGGGCTGGATGGTGTTACCATGCTTCCTCTACAGACTGAGGGAAACAGCGGCGAGACACTAACAGGACAGAGATGGCTGTGCTGCATCTGCGCTCTGAGGCTCTGAGAACGTGCTGAGTCACTCTGGGTGAGGTGGGGGTGGCTGGTCCCGAGAGATGCTAGCTTTCCGGCGTTTTATTCTTCACCTCCCATAATTACACCTTCTTTGCTGCTCCTGGCTTGCTGCAAGACAGAGTATCCACACTGGGGTAAAAGTCTTTTTGCAGAAATGGAAGAGATCACACCCTCCGCCCTCCTATCCAAGCTGTGTAAGCTGGGAGGCCCACAATCCTAACTCCAGACCA